>NC_064857.1:58339071-58639071 GCF_024139225.1 Suncus etruscus
CTTCATATTTTTAGTCAAGTTGATTCCAAGATATTTGAGTTTGTGTGGCACTATTGTGAATGGGGTTGTTTTCTTAATGTCCATTTCTTCCTTATTACTATTGGTGTATAGAAAGGCCATTGATTTTTGTGTGTTAATTTTGTAGCCTGCCACCTTGCTATATGAGTCTATTGTTTCTAGAAGCTCTTTGGTAGAGTCTTTAGAGTTTTCTAAATAGAGTATCATGTCATCTGCAAACAGGGAGAGCTTAACTTCTTCCTTTCCTATCTGGATTCACTTGATATCTTTTTCTTTTTTTTTTTGCTAATTGCTGTAGCAAGTAATTCCAGTACTATGTTGAATAGGAGTGGTGAGAGAAGACAGCCTTGTCTTGTGCCAAAATTTAGAGGGAAGGCTTTTATTTTTTCGCCATTGAGGGTAAAATTTGCCATTGGCTTGTGGCAGATGGCCTTAACTATATTGAGAAAGGTTCCTTCCATTCTCATCTTGCTGAGAGTTTTGATCAAGAAAGGGTGTTGGGCCTTATCAAATGCTTTCTCTGCATCTATTGATATGATCATGTGTTTTTATTTTTCTTGTTGTTGATGTTGTGTACTATGTTCATAGATTTACGAATGTTAAATCATCCTTGCATTCCTGAGATGAAACCTACTTGATCTTAGTGGATGATCTTCTTTTTTTTTTTACTGTAATTTTTTAATTTAATTTTTATTTTGATCATAGTGGCTTACATATTGTTGACCAATAAAAAAGCCCTAGTCTAGGTTTTGAAGTACGGCCTGCACAACAACCATGATCCCCAGTTCCAAAGGTCTGGCAGAGACAACTGTAATGGAGTGGATGATCTTCTTAATGAGGCATTGAATCCTATTTGCCATGATTTTGTTATGGATCTTTACATCTGTGTTCATCAGCGATATTGGTCTGTAATTTTCTTTTTTTGTAGCATCTCTGTCTGGTTTAGGTATCAAGGTGATGTTGGCTTCATAAAAGCTATTTGGAAGTGTTCCTGTTTTTTAGATTTCACGAAAGAATCTTGCCAGGATTGGTAGTAGTTCCTCTTGAAAGGTTTGAAATAATTCATTATTTCTGGACTTATGTTTTTGGGCAGACATTTGATTTGGGGGTGTTTAGATATGCTACATTCTCTTCATTCAACTGTGGAAGATTATAAGAGTCCAAGAATTTATCCATTTCTTCCAGGTTCTCATTTTTAGTGGCATAGAGTTTTCAAGGTAGTTTCTGATTACCCTTTGAATCTCTGCCATATCAGTAGTGATCTCTCCTTTTTCATTCCTAATACGAGTTATCAAGTTTCACTCTATCTCTTTTTTTATTAGTATTGCCAATAGTCTCTGAATCTTGTTTATTTTTTCAAAGAACCAACTATATGCTTTCGTTGATTTTTTGGATTGCTTTTTGTGTTTCCACTTCATTGATTTCTGCTCTCAGCTTTGTTATTTCCTTCTGTCTCCCTATTTTTGGGTCCTTTTGTTGAGCACTTTCTAATTCTATGAGCTGTGTCATTAAGCTATTCAGGTATGTTCCTTCTTTCCTGATATGTGCTTGCAAAGCCATAAATTTTTCTCTCAGTACCGCTTTTGCTGTGTCACATAGGTTCTGATAGTTTGTGTCTCTATTGTCATTTGTTTCTAGGAATGTTTTGATTTCCTCTTTAATTTCATCTCGGACCCACTGGTTACTCAGTATTAGGCTGTTTAACTTCCAGGTATTAAAGTTTTTCTTTTGTGTCCCATTGTAGTTCACATATAATTTCAGGGTCTGTGGTCAGCAAAGGTAGCCTGCAAAATTTCTATCCTCTTGATATTATAGAGGTATGTTTTATGTGCTAGCATGTAGTCTATCCTGGAGAATGTCCCATGTACATTAGAGAAGAATGTGTATCCAGGCTTCTGGGGGATGGAGTGTCCTATATATATCTACTAGGCCTCTTTCTTACATTTCTCTTTTCAGGTCTAGTATATTCTTGTTGGGTTTCAGTCTGGTTGACCTATCAAGTGTTGACAATGCCGTGTTGAGGTCTCCCACAATTATTGTTTTGTTATTTATATTATTTTTCAGATTTGTCAGCAATTGTATTAAATATTTTGCTGGCTCCTCATTTGGTGCATATATGTTTAGGAGAGTGATTTCTTCCTGCTGTATGTATCCCTTGATACATACATACATATATTCCTTAATACAAAATGTCCATCTTTGTCCCTTATAACTTTCCTGAGTATAAAGTTTGAATTATCTGATAATAGTATGGTCACTCCAGCGTTTTTATGGGTGTTGTTTGCTTGGATGATTTTTCTACAGCCTTTTATTTTGAGTCTATGTTTGTTCTGAGTATTCAGATGTGTTTCTTGTAGGCAGCAGAAGGTTGGATTGAGTTGTTGTTTTTTTTTTTTTTTTTTTTTATCTATTTAGCCACTCTGTGTCTCTTAACTGGTGCATTTAGTCCATTGACATTGAGAGAAAGAATTGTCTTGGGATTTAGTGCCATCTTTCTATCGAAGTTGGTGTGTCTTTTGGTCAGTCTTGTCTTAAAATAGGTCTTTCAGTTTTTCTTTTAAGACTGATTTTGAGTCTGTAATGTTTCTGAGTTGTTGTTATTCGTCTGTGAAGCCATGTATTCTTCCTTCAAATCTAAACGTGAGTTTTGCTGGGTGCAGTATTCTAGACGAAGCATTTATTTCTTTGAGTTTTGTCACTATGTCCCACCACTGCCTCTGGCCTTGAGTGTTTCAGTGACAGGTCTGCAGTAAATCTCAAGGATCTTCCCTTTAATGTAATTTCTCTTTTTGATCTTGCTGCTTTCAGAATTCTGTCTCTATCTGTGGGATTCGTCATTGTGACTAGGATGTGTCTTGGAGTGTTTTTTCTGTGGTCTCTTTTAGTTGGTACTCTTCAGGCATGCAGGATTTGATCGCATGTATTCTTTAGCTCTGGTAGTTTCTCTTTAATGATGTTCTTGATCATTGATTCTTCCTGGAGATTTTCTTCCTGGGTCTCTGGACTCCAATGATTCTTAAGTTGTTTCTGTTGAGCTTATCATAGACTTCTATTTTCATCTGTTCACATTCTTTGAGTAATTTTTCCATTAAGGTTTTTTTCCAATCTCTTCTGCTCTATGGAGTTGTTATTCATCTCATCTTCAAATGTACCAATTCTATCCTCAACTGCTGTTAACCTGTGGGAAAGCTCATTCATTTTTTTCTTCAATTCATCTACTGAGTTTTTCAGACCTGTTATTGGAGTTTTCTGACTTCTATCTTTATATTCTCTTGATTCTTATCAGTGTTCTCTTCTATACTTTCTTTGATTTCTGTGAACATCTTCCATATTGCGACTCTAAACTCCTTATCTGAGGGACTGACTAGTTGGTTGGCCATGTTCTGGTTATCAGAGTTGCATCAGAGTTCTGGTCATCTTCATTCTCTATCTCTGGGGCTGTCCTGCGTTGTTTCCCCATTGTCACACTTGCATTGTGTGTTTTTCTATGTGTTGTGGTTGTATTCATTGGCTAAATGATGTGCATGGCCGCTCTGCTTCGCTACACTGCCGGGCTCCGCCCTTTCTGGGTGGAAAAACTAGCCTCCAGGGAAGGTTAGCAATCCGCAGATGAAGCCACACACACAGGAAATCAGGCCCGCAAATTCCGCACAGAAGACAGACAGTCCAGAGAGATATGCTAGGCTTCAGCGTTCCATCAGAGTTCAGGATACTAACTTCTTAACCTCTATTATTGTGCCTGCTACTAAAACTTCTCTATGACCGTCATGTCTCTTTCAAGGATTTAGATTTACCCAGATTTCTTTCTTGGCAGCTAATAAATTATGTTTAATGAATTTTCATTTATTTTGAAGGAAAATCACAAAATGTAAGTGATCTGAAAAGAGCAAGTGGAGTTTTTGCTGGATAGTAAAACAGAATTTAAAAAAAATGAGGAGAAAAAGATTCCCTAAAACTCCATTAGCACTCTCCACTCTCCTAGCCCTTCCTGAAAATGCGTTTTAGACAAATGAACAGTTTGAGGAATTGATGATCTGGTGATGGTGCCATATGGGACAATAGATTAAAATACAGTGCATGACATACACACGTTTTAAGGAACAAAGACCAGGCCAGAACAGCCAGTTTCAGGAACTTCAAGGGCATATACCAAAATAGATAAACTAGCAACACCTGGAGCCTGCAGACAACAAGGTCACAGGCACTCAGTGGGTGTTCCAGCCCCTCCTTTACTACTTCAGCTGACACAGACCACAAGGTCCTATAAACCATAATATACCACTTTAGATATCTAGTAATAAATGGAAATACCATAGACAACAGCCTATCTACTTTGTAGTTAACTGTGATGGTTTGAAGCCTCTGTAACCATGTTAAAAAAAAGCCTGAGAGCTCAGTAAGGGGGTCGTCATTGTCTTAGAGGGGCAACCCCTGCATACTGGTAAATAAACTCGCATGCCTTATTGCAGTATTGTTCATCTCCTACCTTGATGGTCTTTGTGGGATGTATCTCGACTTAGGGACTAACATTTCCCTGCAATGCTCATTTTTCCTGAACCACCTGGCAGGTGGAATCCCAGAGAGCAACTGTTCTGGGGATTCTCCTTGAGGTGTAAGCTTCAGAGGGACTTAGCTCCAGAGATGGGGAAGGACAACAAAAAGGGGGCGCCATCCCCCTATTATTAGTGGTCACTAATCAGGCTTTACCCCAAGCTGTCTTTTCTCCCTCAAGGAGAGTTCTGGTTAAAGGAGAGATAATAGCTACCAAAATTGTGTTGTTCATGCTTATCTTCTCCCAGGTAGCTCACTTGCCCCAGGCTAAGCTTCTGCAATATCCTGCCACCCTACACATATCCCAGTTCCTCTTGTCCTATATAAGCATTGTGGGAATGTTGGAATGCAATGAAGTGTCCCTGGTAATCATTTGAGACCTGTTCTTTCCTGATGGGTACTGGCTTCAGGGGATCATTATTGGTCCCAAATTCACCAGAAGAAATGGACGTTGACCCTTGATGGCCAACAAAGATGGCACAAGTAAAAGATTTCCAGAAAAGGCATTTATGAATCTCAAGACAAAAGTTATCTAAAACTAGTGAAGGCAACCACACCCCCATGTGAGGGGGAGCTGGTGTAAAAGTAAATGAGGCACTTTTGTGTTCAACCAATGAGATTTGGTGGTATGAACATGTTTCTATTTGTATGGACATTTCTATTTATCATCAGTTCCATGCATGTTGCTAATGTTTTATTCTGAAAACCATTTAGTGTCCTTTTAGGGACAAAGAGAATTGATTTGTGAAATTGAATATTGCTTAAGAAATTAACATTGAGATGTTAAGTGCCACCCCAATTTCAATCGCATACAGAATATAATTATAATCAAACATATCCTGAATGTAAAGGTCAAGGCAGAAAATAAACTCTTCATCTGAGGAGACATTTACCTGCGGATCATGCAGCAAGTATTATGTAGATAATTTAATATCTTGAACTTCTAACATGCCATAATGATATGCCACATAAGTAAATAACAAATAAATCAGTACTTCAAAAATTCATTTATGCAGCAATTCTAGTTGATTTATTCCATGAGTGCTACAAAACTTTTATATAAATTTAACCTTTATCCATAAACTATAACACTATTTTTTCTTAAGATACTCTTGAATCAAGCTATCAAATTTGAATTGAGCCTTTTAAATGGTTCTTGCGAATACACAGAAAAGAAATAATTTCTTAAACCCAAAGAGTGTATAATGCAGCTGAATATGTTTGGAATAAGAGACTTGCTTTTGAGAAAAGCTCAGTGATTAGTCATGTGTGAAAGAATAATACAATACCTTGTTCTGCTAGCAAACTAAAAAAAAGACCTATCCATTCTCAAGGATACATTGATAAACTTTTAGAAATAATATGAGGGAATTACTCTTGCCATTCCAAAATTATCTTAATTAACACATCTGCAAAAGTTAAATAAGAGTATTCCAAGTGAACTGGCTTAAATTAGTAGCAAAATGAATCACAAAATCCGGATGGTGCAGGAAAAGTTAACAGTGTCCATCAGACAAAGGTGTCTCTAGAAAGGCTTCATTATGGGGGTCATACACTCATGGTCTCTGGAAATTTGGGTTTAAATGTAACCTGTTAAACATAGATCACTGTATCTGGCTTCATGCAAATTAATTGTATATGCTAATATTAGTTTCCTTCTGGAAATCTGGAAGTTGGGTCCATGCTAGAGAGAAGGTGAACATGGTACCAGCCTGCAGTGTAAGCCCCACAGGCTATCTCAAGACCATCTCTTGCTGATGATGATGCTTATTCTCCTAATGTGTCAACATTTCTTTTTTTTTTTTTTACCAAAATCTATATATATTTTAGGTAGCCTTGCACAAATTATTATTTTTGAAATCTATGGGAAGAAAATGGAGTTGAATAATAAATCAGCTGTGTGTTGAGCAATGGTGTTTCAACAAATATGGAAAGTGATATTTACCAGTTTAGGTTAAATTTATGAATAAGTGAGATACACAAAACCTGACTCATGTTGCTTTATATGTGTGTGTGTGTGTGTGTGTGTATAAAATGTGATCACAATTTTCTAAGAAAACACTCTTAAAAATGTAATATTTGGGGCCGGAGAGATAGCATGGAGGTAAGGCATTTGCCTTTCTTGCAGAAGGTCATTGGTTTGTATTCCGGCATACCCTGAGCCTGCCAGGAGCGATTTCTGAGCTTGGAGCTAGGAGTATTCCCTGAGCACTGCTGGATGTGAGTCAAAAAAAAAAAAAAAGAGTTAAATTTATATTATATTATTCAGATTATTTGCTTTCAGCTATTGTATATGACCTCAAAAAGACCTTTGAATTCAAAGTAAAAAATAAAAAACACGTGTTGACCTCCCCAGCTTGTAATTGTTATGAACAGTAAACATTTTAAATAAATTTATAAAGTAATTATTGCCATGTTATTTCCATCAAGAAAGCCTTCATTTCTGATGAATAAGTAAACAGATCAAATGTTCTGAATAAAAACCAATTTTGTTTTTTAGGGGAGATTATTGAACTTTCCTTCATATTTACTTGGTAATTAATATATTTCAAAAACATTCACAAGTAGCAAATAATAACACAAAGGAGGAACCTCTTTTTTCTCTTATTTAGTTATTTTTGATTTGGGGAGCGGTAATTGGCGAGGCTTGGGCAGCACTTCTGAGGGTAATATGGGGACCAGGAGGTGCCAGGAATTGAACCCGTGTCTTCTGCATACAAAACATCCACTCTATGAGTTATTTGGCCACCCCAGGATGCTTCTTTGCTAAGAAATATAATCATCCTTAAAATATCTGCTTAAGTCAGTGTCTAAAACAAAAAATAAGAAAGAGTGAGAGAGGAATTGAGATAGAGAGAGAAGAAAATTATATGCCCCAAAGACAGGAAGGGTGTTGGGTAAAGGGTTTTTACACTATTCAGGATAACTGCTTGCACTTGTCCCTCATGGGCAGGAAGCACCTCTGGATTGAGCTCCTTTCCCTAACTGTTCTCCACTCATGGAGGTTCTCCCACTCTTCCCAATAAAGACCTTGGGGCAGAGAGTCTTCTTTTGGTTTGGGCTACAGCTAGCCTGTCTGCCTGCTGCTACCTTCTGACTGCTGGCAGAGAGCTTGTGGTAGAAGTTCCTGAATCTATTTTATCTCCCTAACCTGGTGTGGATTATTTCCTGTGTCAGAGTAGCTTCCAGACCCACATCCAGACCTGTGTTTCCTATTCTCTGCACGCCCCCACCCCCAGTATAGGAACATGAAGCTTCCACTTCAAAAAGGGAGAGGAGGGCATTGGGAAAGGTAAGAGGGGACACTGGTGACAGGAAATGTGCTCTGATGAAGGTTATTGTATATTGAATGACTGTAACTCAATCATGAAAAACTTTATCTATGGGGAAAAAAATCAACTGTATTATGACCCATCTTGTAAACATGGTGTTTAAATTTAAAAAAAGAAAGAAAAAAGAAAAGAAATTTGCTTAGTAAATTTGTAAGTCTGCTAAATTCCTACCTGCCCCTGTGAGTCATCATTTCCATTAAAAGTAAAATAATTTCTTTGATTTACTAAAAGCAAGCTCTTTTTAATTTCTCATATTCTATTACATAATACCTAATTTTCTTTAGATAATATTCTGAAAGGTTTTCACACTAGCATGCATTACATGATTTGAGGAAAGCTACTCTAGAAATGATCAAGCCTATTTTCCTAATGCTAATTAGGATGCATTTTATATCTTTAGTGGCCATTTAAGTAAATCACAACTCAGCATATGAATGTCAGTGATTTCCCTAGATATGTTGGTCAAATAGATAGTTTTTATTTTATTAACTACAATTTTAATGCAATGCAAGATTGTTGTATATTATGAGCACAAAAGCAATCAGAACTGATCTATTTTTATCCATTTTGTTGAATAGTATTTTAAAATTTTATCTCTGCCTCGAGTAGAACAGTTCCCATCAATAAGAGCAAGAAAGGCTATCAAGGAGATTTGAAGTCTCCATTGAGAGGTATAACCAAGGTGGCTCTGAGTAGGCATAGGAACAGTGCAGGGAAAGCAAGGAAGAGTGCCCCAACATGGTGACCTTCACAGTAGAAAAACCAAACTTTGGTGGCTGAAGCAATAGAACAGATGATAAGGTATGTGCCTAGCATGCAGTCAAACTCCTAAGCAGCCCATAGTGCTCAGCATCTGGAGGTGCAGATGTGGAGAGACCTTTATACCACCTAGGAGGACTGAAAGTCCCTGATAAGAGTCACATTACTAACCATCCAAGCCCCATTAGTGAAGAATGGCCAAGAAGATTGCTTGCCTTCTGAGCATTGCTTGAGAGTTTCCCAAGTCTCACCAAGAAATGAAAAGCAATATTCTGTGATTCTTTTTTGTCTCTTCGTTTGTTTTGTTCTGTTTTGTTTGGGCCACACCTGGTGATGCTCAGGGGTTATTCCTGGCTCTGCACTCAGAAATAGCTCCTGGCTTGGGGGACTATATGGGACGCTGGGGATTGAACCCAGATCCATCCTGGGTCAGCTGCCTGCAAGGCAAATGCCCTACCACTATGTATGGCTCCAGCCAGCTCTCTGTGATTCTTATGGAAGATGACAGAATAAATTATTTCTGCCCAGAGAGGACTTATGTATTTTCCTTGCTTCCTTCTTTAGTGACATGCTCAAAGAATGGGCAATATATTCTTATGTCTTTGCTAACCACTAATATCATCTCTCTCTCTCTCTCTCTCTCTCTCTCTCTCTCTCTCTCTCTCTCTCCCTTTCCCTCTCTGTCTCTCTCTCTCTCTCTCTCTCTCTCTCTCTCCCTTTCCCTCTCTGTCTCTCTGTCTCTGTCTCTCTCTCTCCCCCCACTTTCCCTGGATATTCCTGGAACACTTTTATTATAATTATTTGTTTAAAAATAGCAGATGTTGGGCCGGTGAGGTGGCGCTAGAGGCAAGGTGTCTGCCTTGCGAGGGCTAGCCAAGGAAGTAACCAGGAGTAACCCCTGAGCATCAAACGGGTGTGGCCGAAAAACAAAAAAGAAAGAAAGAAAAATAGCAGACGTTTAATAGAGGATGTATGCATGCATTCCTGTGTATGTGTGTACATGTATCTCTATGTGTCTGTTCTGTGATTTCACAAAAAGAGAAAAACAGAAATGCTAAAATAATTGTTATGGACTCTAGATTTCCTTGGGATAAAGGGTCATCTGGAAATATAGTTTCTCAAAATTCTGAGTGGGCACCTTCAAAACACTAGGAATCTAGGGCAAAGAAACTTTAAAACATACAGAATTGTGCCTCAAGTATTTAGGAATCAACAAAAGAGGCAAAAGACATATACAAAGAAAATCATAAAACACTACTAACAGAAATAATTGAGGACATTAGAAAATGGAAATATGGTGATGGTGGTGTTCTTTACATGACTGAAACCCAAACACAATCATGTATGTAATTAAGGTGTTTAAATAAAATATATTTTAAAAAAAGAAAATGGAAATATACCTGTTCATGAATTGTTGGTGCATTTTATTATCTGTTACACTTAAACATAAATTTTCTTTCTTAAAGATTTAAAGAATTATTTAATATATTTTCAGTCATAGGCAAAAGAGAAGATATTAAAAAGACTATCATTAGTTTATAAAATTCCAGTTCCAGTGATATATGGTATCAGTTGCACTTTTACTATACTTACTTAATGCTGCTTTTTTGTTTTAGATAAATTTCATTTTGAGAAAGTGAAAAAATTTTACTTGTATAGTTTTGCATTTGGGGTTTTTTTTGAGAGGGGTCACACCCGGCAGTGCTCAGGGGTTACTTCTGGCTCTATGCTCAGAAATCGGTCCTGGCAGGCTCAGGGGACCATATGGAATGCTGGAATTTGAACCAATGACCTTCTGCATGAAAAGCAAATGCCTTATCTCCATGCTATCTCTCCGGCCCCATATAGTTTTGCATTTTAAATATACAGATGTATATAACATGAAGATAATCTTTCAAAATGATTCATGATTGATTTTAAGAGGAAGAGAGCATGAGATTATATTTTTGAGATGTATTATTGTAAATTAAAATTGTAGTGGTATAGGGGCCGGAGAAATAGCATGAAGGTAAGGCATTTGCCTTTCATGCAGAAGGAGAGGTTCGAATCCCGGCATCCCACATGGTCCCCTGTGCCTTCCAGGGGCAATTTCTGAGCATAAAGCCAGGAGTAACCCCTGAGCACTGCAGGGTGTGACCCAAAACCCCCCCAAAAAATTGTAGTGGTATAGAAATCTTTAAGTAAGGGCCAGAGCAATAGTACAGTGGGTAGGACATTTGCCTTGCAGGTTCAGACCCTGGCATCCATATAGTCTCCCAAACCTGCCAGATGTGATTTCTGAGTGTGAAGCCAGGAGTTATCCCTGAGTGCCACCAGGTGTGGCCCCCAAACCAAAAAATATCTTTAAGTAAGTTTTCAGTGATATTCAACAAAAACTCAACTCAATATATAAAGCAGAATTGTTCATTTTCAATGCATGCCCAAACATTTTTTCATTTGTTCAGCTAAATTAATATCCCCAAACTTTGAAATACTGTCCCTTGAAGTTCTGGCTGAAGTAGTGTGAGTAAGCCATCACCTTTCTCTAATAAACAGTGAAGTATTTTTTTTTTAGAATCAATAAAAGTCAAGTGTAAACATGCCACTAGTTCCTCTTTAGAGAAGGAAATGAAGACAGAAGCTTTTCTGAGACATTTCTCCTTGAGTCTTTAAAGACCCTTTATTGACTGATGTCTGTAAGCAGAGTCCAACTCACCATCAGTCCTCAGTCTACTCTGCACTAATCATCCAAAGCTCCCCTGAATCCTGTAGGGTGTTGATACTCAAATAGCCACAGAATATGGTCTGTCCTTGGAAATGTCCTTCTGGGTTTGCGTCAGTGGGAAAGTTCTCTCAGGCTGGGTTCTTCCCACTAATCCCAATATTTGGATAAAAGCAGAGCTAGTGACTAACACAGTTCTCTTTTTTCCCCAAGAAACACCTTTATTTTTTGATGCCTGAAAGGTCCAAGCCATTGACTCCTCTGTGTCTGTGAAGTTCTATCTCTTCTGTTCTTCAGATATCTGCACTCTCTTCACGAAAAACCATGACTTTGATCTATTGCTATTATGATCATCTATCAGCATATTTATGGACTGTCAACTTTTTTCCAGAAAGAGCTATATTAATTAATATATTATATTATTACATTATCTCTAAATATAAATTCATATTTATAAATTCATATTCATATTTATTAAGAGCATTTCATATATATACATAATTTTCTATCACTGCATATATAAATAAATTATAGATAGCTATATAGGCAGAGAGAAATACTATGGGTATTCAGAAAAAATATTTTGAAAACTGAGTGTTTTATAACAAGATGGAATATTTGAGAAGGCAAAAATATATTAGGAGCTCGGAGATGACATGAAACGGTGAAATTTATGGCTTTTCAACAGAAGATATTTCTTTGGAATATTTTAATGGGGTACTTTGGGAGGTATAAAATGCTGCCTATAATGTGTGGCATGAACTTAAGTGATATCTATGAGTTGTATTCAAAATATTGATGTATGCAACATTGCAAAATGTAACTGTTTACTGTTATAACTTGTGATGAAAATGGATGAAAAAAAACCACACTGTTTAGTAGCATAATGAAGACAGAAGTAGTATCTACTTCCTGCCCCTCTTTATGGCCTCTTATGATGCCCCAAAGCCTCACCCCCCCATAAAACCACAAACTATTTCTTCTCCCTCTTTTTCTGAACACTGCAGACAACTGATGTACCTGCTAAAGGTTTCAGCGATGCCTCCCATCTGAAAGGCCTCTATCAATCCACCTCCTAGAAGCTACTAGGAAAAGTAAATTGTGTGTGTTAGAAATGAAGCTTAAAGACTACAGCATATGAGGAATTAACTCATAACAGTCTCTCTCTCTCTTCTTCTTCTTCTTTTTTTTTTGCGAAAACACCACAGATGGGACCATTAAGCAAATGTTTTCAGACAAAGGATCCACAAGAGTGGTTCTCTTCATTTGCACATAAGTTCACCAGATATAAATCAGTTATCAAAAGTCCTTTGCAGGCTGGTGTAGACTTCCAAGCTTGACAATGTGCATACCTGGCCAGCTGTGTCCCAAATGCAGCTTAAAACCAATTCTGCAGAAAGGGCTAAGCCAGACGCTTATTTAATAGTGTTTGCTCCTGAGAATTTAGTGCATTTCTACCCCTGTCCACTGGTCTCCAAATAGTCATTGTGACAATTGTTTAATTTCCTTTATATCATAAGTCTAAAAAGAACTGTGATGCTCTGTGATGAGTACTTCTACCCAACCTCATTGTAGACAGAGGCCAAATTCAGTCAATTTTGTTTTTCTTTTCCTTACACATTCTAAGTTATTTAAGGTACTATAAAAATAAAAGTTAAATTTTCTAAATTTAAATGTCCAGTGCCCTGGAACAAAATGGGAAGATGGGAGCCAGCAGGAAGATATTCTGTCAGAGTGGATCCAAGTCCAGAAAGTGGCAAAAGGCACTCCAAACTTCTAAGGTACCTCCTTTGGGGTAGGTTGTGTCTACTCCAAACCTCCAGATCTCTGTGAGGGACTGAAAGTTGGTAGCAACAAACCTTTTAAGGAAAATAGGGTAGTCTTCATTGGGGAACTTGAATAATACCTTCACTTAGACTAGGGGAATGTCTGCTCCTGAGAATGTCTGGCCTTCTATGTTCTCCTCCAACCAACACCCAGCACATAAGCACCATCCCATCTTTTACCTGTCTTCTTACTTAAAGCTCTATCATTTACACATTGAAAATGGCAGTGACTCTATGCTTCAAGAGGTGAGTTAGGAAACCTCCCAGCAGGCTGAGGACTTTCAAATCAGCCAAACTCAGTGTCCCATATCATGGGAATGGAAAATGTTTCAAACCATGGGACCAGAGTCATGAGCACTGAAGGTGCATTTTACTAGGTACACATGGTGGCAATTTTTCAGTGTCACTCAACCTACTTCTGCATTTTCACAAGGCCTTAAGAGTTTCTGGAACTTATAAGTCTCTAGCATATGAGGAGCAATCTTGAGAATAATACAGAGTCACAGTCAACATTTTAAGAGCAGAAAAGTCCCTAGGGGTGGGGATGGGGCAGGCGCAGAACTGGGACAGGTGCACTTGGAACTTTCTCTAGGAGTAAGTAACTTCCTGGTATGTTGCTTATTTATTAAATCCTGGCTGCCTGTTTTTTTTTCATATATATGGAAGTTTAATGCCACATAGAGAGGTTTTCTTACTCTGTTGATCCTGCTTATTACAAAGAATACTCATTCATTCTATTAAATGAGTGACTATTGGAAATTATAAATAAGTGTGAGAGGGTACCAGTTATTTAGATGTCTAATTTGAAAGAAAATACATCACATCTTTAAAACAAATTAAGAAATTTGGAGAAAGTTTCTTTTTTTGGGGGGGGGGGTATCACATCCGGCAGCGCTCAGGGGTTACTCCTAGCTCTACACTCAGAAATCACTCCTGGCAGGCTCAGGGGACCATATGGGATGCTGGGATTTGAACCACCGACCTTCTGCATGCAAGACGAACACTTTACCTCCATGTTATCTCTCCTCAGGAGAAAGCTTCTTATGGCTGGAACAGTCCTCTGCTCTTTGAAAAGAACTCTTCTCAAAGCATCCTGCCCTCCCTCAGGAATGTTCTTGAGAGTGAGTTTCCCCTGTAACTCCAGGTAATATTTAACCTATATCTTTCTTTTTCAATCCATTTTTCTTCTTTATGTTACTGGATAGCACTGAAAAGTGGCTGCCCTTTAAGAATAGGTTGCTAAGTGCCCGTGATCTAGGTTTCATCACTGCTTGTCAGTACTTAGAAACATGCCAGATATAGTAATGATTTAATATTTGCCAAGATAATTTGCTTTGTCATTGATATATAATCTTACTACATATTTGTTAATATATGTGTATTATATGTCATTTATGAAATTATATCTTTCATATATAAAGAAATCAACTTTTTCACATAAATTATAGTTTATAATAAATAATTTCAAATACTTAAGCCTTTTATTATTCTCCTCTGTTGAAAATATGTTGCTCTTAATTAGAATTCGCATTGTAGCTCACTTCCTTTCATCGGAAACAACACAGAAGAGCAAGAGAAGACATGTAGTTTATTTTCTCACCTTTCTTTGCTTTTACTGAGTCAGATTTGAAAATAGAAATTCAATAGATGATGCACATAAAAATACAGGGGAAATAATTTTTTTCATTTTTCTCTGTTCATTCTCTATGTGGAATCACATGCAGGAAGTCAGTCAAATCAGACACTGGGAAGAAGAAATGACAAGGCGAAGCTGCAGAGAAAACTGGGAAATTTCCATTTGCTTGATAACTTTTCTTATAGTTCAATCTAAAAATACAAGAGCAAAGATGGGAACAGAAGAGGAGAGAAGACTACCCAGAACCAGAATTCTGAGTGTGAACATCAGAGGACAGAGCTTCCAAAGCACAAAGCTAATATAATCACAGTCCTCTATATAAGAATCTTCCATGACAGCTCTTAGAACAATAAGCAAAGCTAACTTTCAATAAATACAAGAAATAGCAGCCAGTGGCGCAGTACATAAGTCAGGTGCTTGTCTTGTGTGCAGAAAACCCCAGTTCAACCCCTGAGCATAACAGTGTGATCTCTGTGCACTGAACCAGGAGAAAGGCTTGAGTACAGCTGTGTGTGACCTTGGATAATCTTAATGTCACTGCCAGTCCAGAAAATTAAAAATACTTTGGATGAAACTATTTACAAGAAAAGCATGAATGAACATTCTAATGCACTGTCAAGAAAGGGTGAAGAGGAGATGGATTTTTATTTCTCTCTAACCTGGCTTATGGAAAGTTTAGAACTTAAGTGCTCTTATATATGGCTTCCATTATCACTTTCCTAAATGGTTCTTAGTGTCCTTCTCCTCTGAGTGAGAGAATGGACAGCGATTAGGAGCTAAAAAAAAGCTGTCTCTGAAACCAATGTTCACAGATAATGCTATCTATCCATCCATCATCCATCCATCCATCTATCCATACATGCATGATACATCTGTCCATTCATGCATACATATATCTGTCTACCACTATCTCTTCATACATACATATACCTATCATCTATCCATGTATCTATCTACACACCCATCCATCCATTCATTCAGATATATCTAAACATCCAAAAATATATCTATCATTTATCAACTTATCCATCCATGCATCCCTCTATCCATCCATACATCCTATTCATTCTAAATTCATAAATCCATTATTTTTCTAACCATCCATTTATCATCTACCTATCCATCCATCTTTTCATCCATCTTACCATCCATCCTTCTATTCATTTATCCATCCTTCCATCCATCCATCTATTCATTTATCTATGCATCCATCCATCTATGAATTTATCTATTTACCTACTAGCTAGCAAGCAAGAATCCAGTTGTGGAATTGGATGGGTTTTCTTGTTGGACTATTTGCACCCCACACCAGTAGCACTACATATCCCACACTGTCACATAAAACTCTCTTCAACATTGCCCTATTATAGTGTTTTACTTGAACAAAGCCATGTGTATGGTTACCCTTGGATATTATTTTGAAAGGATCCTCTCATTCAGGAGAAGTACACTTGTTCCCCACCCACACTATGATCTTAATATTTCATCATGATTTCTAGACTTTGCATTAGCTACAAAAAATCCTCTTCATCCCACTTCCATTTTTGAATTTTTTTTTTTCGTTTTTGGGCCATACTCATTGTGCTCAGGACTTACTCCTGTCTCTAAGCTCAAGTGTCACTCCTGGTGGTGCACAGGAACAAAATGGGCTGCCTGGCATTGTAACAAGATTTACCTGGTGTAAAGCAAACACCCTGCCATTGTATTTTTTTCACAAGCTTTTATGCAAGTCTGTAGATGTATTTGTAGAGAGATCCTTCAATAAAATACAGACAGTGCTTTGGCAATGCATCAAATGTAGCAAGCTTCATTTTATAAACATTATTTATTCAGTGTCACCTGGCACAAGATTCTTTTTTCTGAAGAAAAAAAGTTTCATTTGAATGTGATATTACAATCTTTCATTTCTAAACAAGGCGCAATCACAGTGCATTGATGGAGGCACATAAAGTCGACTCAGATTAGAAAACTTCATGAGAATTCTAATCCATGAAATTCCTGTCAGCAGTCTGCCAGATATGAGCCACTAGTGTGCAGATTATATGAGGAGGGATTGATACAAAACAACCTTCATTTACTTAGTCCCAATTTATTTGTTTAGAGTTTTAAAAAATTTTGTGCATGTAGCAAAATATATTTCAAGTCATGATTAAAATTGCATATATTACACTCATACAATTTTCAGGAAGTTACCAGTGGCATTGATATTCAAACTCATCATGTCTGCCATAGATCAAGCAGGGGAGAGGCAGTGGAGACGATGAGAGGGAAACTGGAGGTTTTGGAGGGTGGAAACATGTGCTGGTGAAAGGATGAGTGTTGACCATGGTATGACTAAATCTCAATCATGAACAACTTTGTCACTGTGGAAAAAAAGAACTCGAGATGTAGATCATTGATAATGAAGGCATGGATCCAGACTATCACAGGACTCTAAATTGGTCTCTTCAAGGTGTCCTTCTTTACCAAAATAGATTATTTTGAACTGACATCTGATGACTCAGGATATTAAAGAAAAGCTCTTGTTCTTTCCTCTAGACCTTTTCCACTTTCTCTTCTGCAGGCAGACATTGTCATTTCCCAGATCTGGCCCCTTCTCATAATTGGAAGGAGCAATGGCTGCCCTCTCTTGAGATCTGAGAAGAAGGAAATAGTGTTTGGGAAAGTAAACCCAAGTAACCACAAGATGCATACTTACCTGAAACTGGCCCCTCCTTTTTTTTTATCAATTCTTTGGTCGCTGAATAATTGATCCTCGTTGGAAAAATAATGAAGTTGTTCCATTGCTGCTCTCTTTAGCATTTTAGGTCCTTGTAATTAGGGATTTCTATCCCTACTCAATTTTTAGAATTGAAATCTGCTTAACTGTAACTTACTCATCTATGTTGTTGAATGGAATCTTTTATTTAACCCATCTAGTATGATAAGTTCAGTGTAAATATTTCACTTTACCCCCAAATTAGTGAAGTAGAAAGTTCAAAAGAATCTTTAAATATTTTTAGAAAGAATTTCTAAAAATGAGAATACAAAATATCTTCTATAATAACATTTATAGGCCTGAATATTTGATTTACTAGGTTGTTCTTTAAAAATATTTATGAACTCCATTTAACTTATATTCACAGGAAGTTTAGAAAATAATAAAGATATTTACTCGAGTGAACAAAACCTAACCCTTGTATTCTCTGCTTCTAATGCAAATAATATAAGATACTGCTATTAGCTCTACTGGGTGATATATATGTATGTATGTATGTATATGATATATATAGTTGTGTGTTCAGTTTTATCTATATTAATATTACAAAATGGTCCTTAAATTTATGTAGAAAAGATGGAATATTTTAATAAATACTATAAAAATCAGGCAACAGAACAGAATGGTGACAATAAATTTAGAGTGTACCAAAATAAACTACTAAAATTACTTATGAAAAACAAAGCATGAATAAAATCTAAATTATGGGAAAAGGACTATGGAATTTAGAAAACATAAAAATTATTCTAAAAAGTTATTCATTGAGAGACCACAGTGATTTAGTAGAGGAGAGAGAGCATTTACATTGCACAAAGCTGACCAAGTTCAATCCTCAGCACCCTATCTTAGCAGGGATAAACCATATTGGAAAGCAAGAAGTAAGCCCTGAGCAATACCAGATGAGAATAAAGAAAAAAAATAGAAGAAAGATAAATAGAGAGAAGGAAGGAAGGAGAAGAAGAAGAAAGAAAGAAAGAAAGAAAGAAAGAGAAGAGAAAGAAAGAAAGAAGAAAGAAAAGAAAGAAAGAAAGAAAGAAAAGAAAGAAAGAAAGAAAGAAAGAAAAAGAAAGAAAGAAAAAAGAAAGAAAGAAAGAAAGAAAGAAAGAAAGAAAGAAAGAAGAGAAAGAAAGAAGAAGAAATAAAGAAGAAAGAAAGAAGAAGAAAGAAAGAAAGAAAGAAAGAAAGAAGAAAGAAAGAAAGAAAGAAAGAAAGAAAGAGAAAGAAAGAAAGAAAGAAAGAAAGAAGAAAGAAAGAAGAAAAGAGAAAAGAGAAAGAAAAAAGAAAGAAAGAAAAAAAGAAGAGAAGAGAAGAAAGAAAGAAAAAAGAAAGAAAGAAAGAAAAGAAAGAAAAAGAAAGAAAGAAAGAAAGAAGAAAGAAAGAAAGAAAGAAAGAAGAGAGAAAATAAAGAAAGAAAGAAAGAGAAGAAAGAAGAAAGAAAGAAAGAAAGAAAGAAAGAAAGAAAGAAGAAAGAAGAAAGAAAGAAAGAAAGAAAGAAAGAAGAAAGAAAAGAAAGAAAGAAAGAAAGAAAGAAAGAAGAAAGAAAGAAAGAAAGAAAGAAAAGAAAGAAAGAAAGAAAGAAAGAGAAAGAAAGAAAAGAAAGAAAGAAAGAAGAAAGAAAAATGCCTTTCCATTCTGCCAACCATCCCACTGTGCTGACTACCTGGTGGGATCTCCCGCTAGGTGCAGAAATGCCCTGCCACCTCGCCACCGCCTAGACCTCGTGGACTACCTAACCTTATGGATAACTGTCCTGTGGCCTAGGACTGGATGCTCTCCACCCATCATTCCCTGAGGGCTTTTCTTCAGAGGTGAGTTGTGTTACCCACAAACAGTGGAGCCAGAGGAGCTTTTGTGGCTACATGCACCTTCTAGCCAATGAACACCACCACAACATGTAGAAAAATCCACACCAGAAGTGTGACAATGGAAAATAATGCAGACCAACACCAGGCATAGAGAATGAAGATGGCTATTCTGATGACCAAAAAACTGCTAACTACCTAGTTAGTCTCTCAGATATGGAGTTTAGAGAAGAAATATGGAGGATGTTTATAAAAAACATAGATTGAGTTGAACAGAACACAAACAAGAATCAAGAGGATATGAAGATAGAAATCAGAAAACTCCAAACTGAAATATCAGGTCTGAAAAACTCAGTACATGAATTGAAAACCTCCATGGAAAGCCTCTCCAACAAGGTAACAGCAGCTGAGGACAGATCGGTGATCTGGAAGATAAAATGCATAACAACTTCATACAGCAGAAACTATTAGAGAAAAGCCTTAAAGCAAATGATTAAACAATGAAAAAAATATTTAAAGAATGTGAACAGATGAAAATACAAGTCTTTGATGAGCTCAACAGAAACAACATAAGTAGAGTACAGGCCAGTGTGGGGTGGGGAAGGACACTTAGGATATTGGTCATGGGAATGTTGCACTGGTGAAGGATTTTATATATATATTTAAAAAATCAAAAAAAAAAGAAAAAAAAAGAAAAGATAAGGCCTCCCAATTCTTACCAAAAGCTGTAAAAAAATCATTGGAGTCCCAGTGACACAGGAAAAAACTTTCCAGGAAGAATCATTAGTCAAGAAAATCATTGCAGAGAAACTTACAGAGATAAGGACTGCATGCAACCAAATCCTATATGCCCAAAGAGTACCAGCTAGAAGAGACCCGAAGAAAAGCACCCCAGACACATTGTAGTCATAATGACGAATCCCAGAGATAGGAGTATAGAAATAAAGCAGCAAAATCAAAAAGGGAAATTACATTCAAAGGAGCATCCTTAATATTCACAGCAGACCTGTCACAAGAAACCCTCAAGCCCAGAAGGCAGTGGTGGGATATAGTGACAAAACTCAATGTAATTAAAGCTTCCCCTAAAATACTGCACCCAGCCAGATTCTCTTTCAGGTTTGAAAGAAGTATACAAAGGTTCTTGAATAAACAACAGCTCAGAAACTTTACAGATTCAAAACCAGCCTTAAAAGAAAAACTGAAAAGTCTCAGAAATGGAGCAATTGAGCTTCCATATGAGCCAGACGTCCAACTCTCTGTCATCTGCCCCTATAAAGCCACCTCATGTGCCATATCTCCAACCCCAGGTGAACGAGTCAAAAGAAGGTCACACAGGAAATAATACAGACCAGGCTGAGGTGAAACACGTGTAGTCTGGCAATCTTCTACTTTATATGGAGAGGAAGGAGCCTGCTAGAACTATTCATTTTTATTGAGGTACAGAGACCAACTCCAGGTGGGGCAGTAAGACGAAAAGTAAGTACAAGGTGGCTCAGGTTATCCTGAGCAAGCTAAGCTGCCCAGATATAGAAGTAAGACAAATTCTGATTGAGGGTAAAACCAAGTTGTAAACAAATAGATACAAAAGAACCAGGGATGATCTTTGTTTTGGATGTGAACCAGGTTGTAAAACAAACAATACAAAGAAACCAGGGATAATTTTTGTTTTGGGTTAAAATAAGGTCTAATCTAACATGCCCCAAGGGTATAAAAACATTGTATTGAAAATAATTCTTTAGATACTCATTGTAGCACCTTATTCATAATAGTTGAGATCTGCAAACAACTCGTGTTCAGAACAGATGAGGGGAGAAAGGAGAATGGTTAATACATATAGCACCATAGAATCTGTTAAAGAAAGATGAAAGTTATGAGAAAGATGGAAATCAGTGCAATTTGCTATAAATGAATAAAATGTGAGAATAGTTGTGCTGAATTAAAGACAATCAGGAATGAAGAGACTGGAGAATAATCTCAATGTGTGGTATATAAAGAAACAAATATACAGTAATAATAAACATATGGTCAAAACAGGCAACCAGGACCAATGACCTTAGGGTCTACATATCTGATCAGAGTAACACGGGCAGATAACATAATAAGAGGATATGGAGAGGACCATGGGACAGTGGTTGGTGGGTAGAGAGTTAGAATTTTATATGCTTGAAACTTTATACATTAAGAAATATTGTAAATCACTTGCAATACTAAGTGAAAAAAATGCAATGCTCTAGGAAACAATATTTCTGGGTTGGGTTTTTTTTTGGGGGGGGGGAGTGCCATCATTATTTTGAAGCACCTGTCCTAATATATTTGTTTCTATCATTAAAAAATAGGAAATGATAATCTGTATAAACATTTGTATATGTAAGTGATATTTTGGTTGTTTTCACATTAGTTTCTTCTAAAAAGAAACTTTTTGTAATGCTTTTGAAAAAGTGGAAAAGCCCTTAGTAAGAAGAGATACAAGAGAGTGACTTTTAAGACTTACAAAAAAAGTTCTTTTTTGTTGTTGTTGTTGTTGTTGTTTTGTTTTGGGCTATACCTGGTGATGCTCAGGGATTACTCCTGGCTCTGCACTCAGAAATAACTCCTAGCTTTGGGGACCATATGGGATGCCCGGGATCAAACCAAGGTCTGTCCTGGTTCAGCCACGTGCAAGGCAAATGCCCTACAGCTGCACTATTGCTCAGGCCCAAGAAAGATTCATTTTTAAAAAGTAATTGGCACAAATAGAGAATGACTTTCTCTATTAAAAAAATAGCAATCTTCTTGATCTTAAAGCAGATAAAATATATACATTGGGGGCCGGCGAGGTGGCGCTAGAGGTAAGGTGTCTGCCTTGCAAGCCCTAGCCAAGGAAAGATGGCGACCGCGGTTCCATCCCCTGGCGTCCCATATGGTCCCCCCAAGCCAGGGGCAATTTCTGAGAACTTAGCCAGGAGTAACCCCTGAGCATCAAATGGGTGTGGCCTGAAAAAACAAAAAATATATATATACATATATACATACATACATATATATATATATATATATACACACATTGGATTTTTACCATCTACAAAAGGTCATGATAGAATCAGAATTTGTTAATAGTCGACATCCCCCATCAAGAACTTAAGTTCTTTTATTTTAAATCAGTTCTCACACAAAGTGAAGCAGATCACAAATGTTTAAAATTCATTTGCTTTATTTTTCTAGTATTACCTAAATTTTATTTTATTTAACTTTTACCCCCATTGCATCTAATATTTTATTAGAAAGCATCATGAATCCAAGTTTTATTTTATTCTTAAAACTATGATCCCTAAAAAGTGCATTAATCTGTCTTATTAATAGTCTTTTAAATGACACCAGGTTATAATTGCGATACAAAGTAGTTAAGAGGCAAATTTCAAAGCAGCATAAATGAATACATGCAAGACAGATAAAGGTTTAGAATATTATAGCAAGCCCTTGAGTCTGACTAATAGCTCTCTTTGAGAAATTAAAGCAAGCAAACAAAAACCAAATTCAGTCAGTTTTTGAATGTAAACATTCAGAAATTTACCATCTTATTACTGTAAGACTGAAATAATCCATAGTATGCCTTATCTTTTGTCTTCAAAGTTAAAGTCAGTACAAAAACTTCCCCCTAAAGAATGTATTATGATTTTATTTCTTATATCTAAAGCATAAAAAAATAATATCTTTTGGGGGGTTTGGGGTGTGTCACACTCAGCATGCTTTGTGGTTACTCCTGGCTCTGAGCTCAGAGGTTGCTCTTGGCAGGCCCGGGGGAGCATATGGGATGCCAGGATTCAACCAGGGTTCGTCCTGCATTGGCCGTGTACAAGGCAAACACCTTACCGCTGTGCTATTACCCCAGCTCTATTTTTTGTCCTGATTGTAAGGAAATTTAAGTCCCCAAAGTGTGTTTATAGAGGCAGACACAGATACACAGAAATATTTGGACAAATCTGTGTCAGAAATAAATAATATAAATGTAGATAATATGTATATGGTTTTACTTAAAATTTTTAACTGAGTATAGGCATAAATATGCATAAGTAATATGTGTGTATGTTAGGTATGTGAGAACGTGTGTATGGGTGCATAGCAGGTGACTGACAGTTTATGATGAGAATATGAGTGTGGTGTGTAGCTGTGTTGTGAATCTGTAACATGAGTCTGTGTGACAGTTTTATATGAGGAATATGAGTGTGTGTGTAGCTGTTTTGTGAATCTGTACATGAGTATTATGTCAGTGTATGTCAGTGTTACCTAATATAATTATTGTTGGTATATAATAATTTGAGGTCTTAAAGTTCACCCTACTTTGAGATATAGATGAGTTTTACTTATATGTGTTAGCACACATAGCTCTAGTAGTTTAAATTTATATTATTTAAAAAGATTTGGGCTTGAAAACAGTTATTAGTTTTTTCTAAAAGTAAAATCTTCTTAGTAGAAATTTCCCTCTTCCCCCAATATAAACTGAGGTGGGGGATTCAGAGAGATGACGCAGGCTCAGACATTTGACTCACTGGAGCTCGTCCCTGGCCATCCTCTAGGGTCCTCTAAGCCTTGCCAGGAATGACCCCTGAGCTCAGAGTCAAAAGCGAACCAGGGCATAGCTAGGTGTAACCCTCAAACGAGACGAAAACCTGGCGACAGTAAACTGCCCCCACTGACGATAGCCCCGCAATGATCATGAGACCTGCTGTCCAGATGAGCCACATCTGGGGCTCTGATGTGATGCTCCAGAGGGGAGATGAACCAGAGGGAGAGCCCCCCCCCTCCCCACCTTTTGGTCTCAGAGGCTCAGCCAGTCCCTTGCCATGTTCTAATGGAGAGGCCCCAGGTCCGAACTGTCCTGCACGCAGAGGGCTAAGAGTGCGAAGATATCTGGAAACGGGGTTTTTGAATTCTTGAGGGCCTTGGAAAACCCATGTTCCCCAGATACTGCATGTGGTCCCAGATACTGCGATGTTCCCCCAGATGAACACAGGCCCCTGAACCTTGAGATCCAGTTTGAGGGGGACCCTGTTTTCGTGGGCCTGGTAAGGAATTGCAGGGTTCTAAGTGTGGTACCCAAACCCTTGAGACAGGGGAAGATAGGAACATCTGGGTTTGCATCGCTACTGTGGGTCCACCTTCTGCTGGGCATAGATCCTGAAATTAGGGCACACCGTCTTTTTCCCTGGGGAAGGAGACTTCATGCAAATTTTTTCTCTTTCTACTAATATGTGGGTGTAGCAGCGCTGCTTTCTGGGTTGTCTTGAGAAGTAACTATTCTGAGGAGAGAGCGGGAAACTGCGCATGTCTCCAGGATCTCTTCTTTTGGCATCTCAGAACCATGGGGGACATCCTGTAGCAAACATCAGATACTCTGACTCAGCTTTGGTCCACCAATACTTCACTAAGGGTCATTTTTGCTCTGGGAAGTTCTACCTGTTGGTGGTCAAAACATTCTGTGAACAGACTTTTGCTTTGAGGAGACTTAACTACTCACTAAAGTTTCCTGCACTTTTCCTGATCAAAACAGAACCCTGCTGTCTATAGCAACCAGGCACCATTACTTTCTACATTGCAGAGTTGGCTGTGACTTCGGGGAATTTCTTTTTATCATTTCAATTGTCTTAAGTTGCCTCCCTTTTTTTTTTTTTTTTTTTTTTTTTTGGGTTTTTGGGTCACACCTGGCAGTGCTACAGGGGTTACTCCTGGCTGTCTGCTCGAAATAGCTCCTGGCAGGCACGGGGACCATATGGGACACCGGGATTTGAACCAACCACCTTTGGTCCTGGATTGGCTGTTTGCAGGCAAACGCCGCTGTGCTATCTCTCCGGGCCCTTAAGTTGTCTCCTTGACCCTTCAATATGGTGAGAGGAAATCCTCCCAGATTTCCTCCAACCTCTCAATAAATTCTAATTCCCCATTTTTCTGGCTCTTCTCTGCAGTCAATCTCTAAGCCTCAAGATCTCAATGTCTTCAGCTTCCAATCAAATGACTCAAGAGATGAGTTAGATCATCAAATACCCTTTACTAGATGGGTAAGTTTTCCACATAATGATACTTTGTATGAGCCAGGTGTTTTTTGTCCTAGCGACTGACTGTAATGCTATGTAGAGTATTTACTTGAAGACAGAATGCCTGTTAAACAAATTTATCAATGAGGAAAGCTAAAGTCTAGCAAAAGAATGATGGAGGTAGTGTGTATAATGGAACTTGGAAACCTAAAAGAACTCTCTTGATTGATAAAATAGGAAAACATGTCTTGAAAGCTGGAAGAAAGGCTTCTAAGTCTGTACTTAAGGAAGATGCATTGAAAGATTTCAGAAAGTGGACTCTGAAGCTACATAGTCCTTGGATCAAATCAATAAAATACCTTGACTTGGGTCAACAGTTTATGTGCCCTAAAATTCAATTCCCACTTTCTGAAATGAAAATGTGGGTTAAGTGAGATAACAGCCATAACTCTCTTTATGTTTTAGTCTGATGTATTTTTAGGTTAAAAACCATTCCAGAAGTATAAATAACTAATACCATCATCTTCATTAGATTTTATGGATTGGAGGGACTAAAATACTATAGTCATTTGGGAAAATTTCCTGGGACTGATAGTTAATATTTTTTAGCTATATGATTCATCTAGTAAAAAATAAATAAGTCAAACTAACACCACATTTTAGAAGAATGCAGCTTTCTCTGAGTGAGTAAAACCATGATAACAGCGTGGCCTAGAATTTCTCAAACGTAAAGAACATGAGTCACATGGGACTCATTAAACTTGAGTAATCTGAGGGTCTGAGAAAAATCTGAGAAAAGTCAACATCTCAATGTCTCAGTAGCTGTTAATACTGTTAATACTGGACTTTCACAACTAGAGCTAATCTGAACTCTCTTTTTCATGCTAAAGACTAAATTTAAGAAATGTCAATAAATGGCATTATTTTAAGGCAAGTGATGAAAGGTCAGAAACATTCAGAGAATAGGAGAAATAATAGAAGGCATTGGGCATAATTACCTAGAAGCTAATTTTCCTTATTGAAAATATTTTCAAAGCATTAGGAATAATTTATTCAATCTTAAGAAAAATAGTATTTTTATGCCTTCCATATTTTGGGTGGGATAGGCAAATCATTAGCACATAAAAATACCAACTGGCATATTTAGTAAAGGTCATGTATAAAAAGGTCAAAAATGATTGCTATCTACTCAGAGATGCTAATGATAACTTGCGAGTGGTCTAATATTAATATTTAAATATATGTTTTACATCTTTTGTAAACCTTATTTCAACCAAATGTAATGAATTTAGTTGGAAATAAAAGTTTTCATTCAAAATCTCAGGTAGAAATAGATGAGATCAGTGTATAAATGATCTACTTATAGTAAATAAAACCAAATCAAAAGTAAATCCAATCATAAGAGTTCCAGAACAGATAAATGGAAAGTTTTCTAAAACCAAAAACAAATATATTCACTAGTCAAGGAATTCTTGGGTCATGGCTATAGCATAATGGGTAAGACATTTGCCTTGTACATGGCCAACCTGCGTTAGATCACTAGCACCTCAAATGGTTCCCAGATCCTATTAGGAGTACTTTCTGAGCTCAGAGCCAAGAGATTACTACAAGAGCTGCTGGATATTACCCAAAACCAAACCAAAACAAAAAGTCTATCAAATCTCAGATGCAGAGCCAAATTCTACCTTATATTTATAGTTTAGAATAACATGCATAAATTTTTATTTTTAGTATATTGATTTATTGTAATTCATGATACATATGTACACAATATTAAGTGAGAAATTTAGGATTATAGCAATTTATCATCTGATAACTCTTGTTTTACATTTAATGATACTGCATCAGAATAGCTGGCTTGGGGTGAATTGGCTTATTCTAGTGTCTCATTTTCACACTGATTTCTACAACTTTGCCAAAATCACTATTAAATAAATTACAAGTAACACAAAAACAATACTTTTCTTTAAACATTGCTTGTCAAATGTCAGTACATCAGAACTTGGATGTAGGTAGTGCCTCTCTGTAGCTGCACATACAAGCACACATATGGAGGGGATGGGTTATGGATTCTATTTGAACATTTCCAAAGTATTTTGATTTTCGCTTGGGGAAGCAGGGGACAATCAGGATATTTATCCACAGTGCAATACCATGTTCTCATTCCAAGAACTCTGGCCAAAATAAAACCACAGAGAAATGCTGAACTTGATGAATTCAAAAAGCACAAGCATCCTACAAGGCAGGGTGCATTCGAATCAAAATATTGCAATTGCTTATGCTAATATTTACATTTTAAATAAATCTCAAATGAAAGAGCAGTGTTCTAGTGATCTACAAAAATAATGATAATAGGGAAACTCATTCTCAAAGTCCAAGAGGCTAAACATAAAAGCAAAAGAACTCTGACCTATATGAAAAAGCATCAAACATGTTGGATTGTGGCCTAGATATTGCAACTGGCTGAGCTGAAGGGTTAACACTGAGAAAAAGGTGACAAATCTAGGGTACAAAATTACAATGCCAATCCCGGTCCCCTCTCCCCCCAAAGTGGTAGCTCTCAATTCTGTAATCAGCTGGAGCTCTGGAAAAATATAGCATTTAAAGGAGCTCATCCGATATCATGACCTCCTGCTGGCCAAAGTAGGTTGGGATTCTGTTTTGTTTTCTATTTTGGTGCAAGGCTGTGAACAAATTGTATTCCTTTCTCGGCCTTCGTAGCTCATTATTCTGTAGTCAGGTGAATCACTGCAGTTTGTCTCAGCTTTTTCCATCGTGGCTTGAAGCCTGAAAGGATGGTTGTGTTAGAAAAAGGCTTGTGACTCCCCAGGAGAGATCATGCCTGAAGGAGCTCACGGTGACCCTGGTTGATTGCAAATACAGTCTAAAACTCTATGAGGAGTCACACTTTCAAAATATGCTTGTTCTCTTCTAATCTATAGTGTCTTGAGTGGAGGGGCATTACTACTGGATGGCTCCAGTGCTTTGTGTGTTCAGGGATAGGTTAGAAGAAACCTATTATCAAGAAACAATGGAGGCCTTCAATAACAGAGAAAGTTGAGAACTGGATGTCTCCTTAATTCCCTGTTCCAGAGAATCATTTAAAGTACAAAGACCACTTAGGTAAGTCTTTATTTCAGATTAAGTTCACTTGGGGCAGATGGGGAAGGACCAGGTAGATGAAGAGGGAGGAATAAGTGAAGAAAACAATGGGACCCCTTTGTATCTCTTGTGCATTTTAAAGAAACAAATGGAGAGCAGGAATTGTGGGGCTGAAATGCCTTGTTATGATTTAAAAAGAATAAGCACATTACATCAAAGATTACTATAACTCACCCTTACATATACAGCGGGACATAGAGCAAAGAAAGCACGGAATGCATCTTTATAAGGCAGTTGTATAAATGATTGCCGTTCTTATTTTGTCATTGTCTATAAAACTGCCTTTCTTATTTTGTCACAATTAGAAACGGTGGTGACACTTTGGAACAGTTTTCTTTTTATTCTCAGATATTCCTTTGCATCTGGCTACTTCATAGTTTGCTTTTAGGTCCAAAATTGGAGCCTGAAAGATGAACAAATCCTTAAATACAGACATTCTTATTGAGAAACCTCACAGAAATCCACATGCTTTTTGTTCTTACAGTACATACTATATACATTTAGAAGATGCATGTATTGTGTGTCTGTTTTGACCTAAATCTCAAGAACTTACTGATTCATGATACTAAGTTGGTTAACGCTTGTTCTCTTGGAGAACTGATGCAGCCTTTGCCATAAGCAGAAACATGAGAAATCTTTGAGTTCCAAGGTACTGAGATCTAAGGTTGGGCAGCATGCATAATGACACCATTTCTCTTCATAGAGATTAATTTAAAATCCAGCGTACAGCAATATAGTCTTCATACCTGCTTTTTAAAATGCAGCCTCTGAGGATTTTCTAAAGTAGAAAAACTACTTCAAATTTGGAAAGTTTGGAAAGTTTCAATTTTGGAAAGTTGAAGATGAACATGCGGATCTGGAGTTCACTGTTGAGTCTGTGCATTTTAGAACTCCAAGTTATGCTCTGTGAAAACAAGTGCCATGTTGTAAAATTGCTTTATTTTCCAAGTACAGGTTCTAATTTTTAGGTTAACTTAGCTGAATATGCCCAGAATGTCTCCCAAAGTTGCTTCTTAGAGCTATATCAAAAATACCTAAGATAATCAAGAACATAAATTAATAAAAAGTAGATGTCTGACTCACATAAAAGATGTGGTAAAATTAAAACCTGTTAAGTCCCATATTGTCCCCTGAGCCTACCAGGAGTGATTTTTGAGAGCAGAGCCATTAGTAATCCCTGGGCATTGTGGGTGTGGTCCAAAAACAAACAAATAATAAATAATTATATCTCAATCATATTTCTAAACTTCAATAAGGGAAATCACAGTTATGCAATTTGATAGTTTTGTTTGTTTTTGTTTTCAGGGCCACCCATATCAATGCTTAAGACTTATTTACAGCTCAGGCATAATTGGTGGCTCTGTGCTCACCTCTGGAAATGCTTGGGGGTTAGGATTAGGTTATGTGTTGTGAGGAATAAACTCAGGTTTTCTGTATGAAGGCAAGCACCCTCTAAGACCTGTACGATTTCTCTGGCCCTGGTAACTTATATTTGGGGATGCTGTTCATTAGTATTTTTGGGCTTACCAAATCTCAGGGTTTACTCCTAGCTTGGTTCTGACTCCTGGCAGGCTCAGAGGACCACCTAGGTTGTCAGAGTTCAAACTTGGGTTGACTGGATGCAAGACAAGCACCCTACCTTCTGTACTATAACTCCTATTCCAGTAACTTATAGTTGTAATGATTTATCGAATATAAAATATTGATCACAATGAAAAATTTAGTAGTTTTTTTTTCAAGATATGAACTTTAAAAATTACAACTCAGGGAAGAATCTATAGTACAACAGGTTGGGAGTTTACCTTGCATAAGGTCAATCTATAGGTTTGAACCTTAGTACCGCATTTGGTTCCACAAATCCTCCTAGTAATGAACTCTGAGCATAAATCCAGGAATAAGCCCTGAGCACTGCCAGGAGTAGCCTCAACAAAAAAAACCTCAAAACAAACAAAATCAAAAATCAAAGAAAAACAACTAAAAAACTACAAAAGTTACAGTTTAGGGCATGGGATAATAGCACAGAAAGTAAAGCACTGATCTTGCAGTTCCCTGTGAAGCTCAGTCATTGGCTTCCCCAAATAGTCTCTCTTTTCCAGCACAAACATAAGTGAATTCCAGAGCACAGAAGCCAGGACTAAGCCCTAAACACTGCCAGGTGTAGCCCTAAAACAAAACAAAAAAAATGACAGTTCATTTTCTTGCCCTGTTAAATTATGTCATTTCAGTGATGAAAATAAAGATGAGCATACTAATTATGCTGAGTCACTTTCCTACTTCTATTTGCTTAGAAAATTAAATTTTTTCTTGAATGCTGTTTAGATAGACTATTTTTGGATCCATAAGATAAGGGTCTAGTGCAAGCAAACAAAGGGGGAAATATTCCTTATTTTAAAAAGACTATATGACACCTTAGAAGTAGGAACATAACTTTGCATATGTTACAGGTAGGTGAAATGCCATAGATTGTCTCTTTAAAGCAAATGTTACTACCACAGGAATCTATATGTGCTATTTCAATTCACCAGGTAAATAAAAGATTTGCAATCTGTCAAAGATAATACACTATTTACTAGCTTTCAAAACTTAATTTTACTCTATAGATAGTAAATCGTTAACAATTATCATGCTTTAGATTCACTTCTGGCATAAATAGATTCAAAGTTGAGGGAATGCAGCCAAAACAATTAAGGGGCACATATACATTTTATGGGCAATATTGTCTGATTTCAAAAGATTACTGCCAGATATTTACTTAAGAATTGGACTGAAAAGCAATAGTAATCTGAGCGGAGCTAACAGCTTGAAGAACTGGGCTGTTATTATGAATATCTTAACTAACATTAGCCAAAAGAATGAATATCATTAATAACAAGAAATAAGAGTCTGTATTGAGGAATAAAAATAAACTTCAATTTTGGTCAAGATATGGTATATGGGGCTGGAGCGGTGGTGCAGTGGTAGGGCATTTGCCTTGTACACGGCTGACCTAGGACAGACCCATGGTTCGATCCCCAGGAGTCCCATATGGTTCCCCAAACCAGGAGCGATTTCTGAGCACATAGCCAGGAGTAACTTCTGAGTGTCATCAGGTGTGGCCCAAACACCAAAAAAAAAAAAAAGATATGGTATAAAGCAGAGTGATACAAGAGTGATACTCCCCGTTAAGTGCAAGCCAGGCTGATAAAAATATAATTAAACTACAGTGTATCTTATGATTTAATGTCTCTTAAAAATGAATGAAGACCTATCTGTGAGTACATCAGAAGTTATTGAAGGCAGACTTGGAGGATTCTTGAGGATTCACCTTGACCAAGAAGCATCCTGAGTGCCAGGGAGAACAAGTAGATGAGGTTATTTATATACACATTCTAGAGCTTGTTTTTGTTCTGTTTTGTTTTTGTTTTGTTTTGTTTGTCTTTGGGTCACACCAGGCAAGACTTAGGGATTACATTTGAGCTCTGAGCTCAGAAATTACTCCAGAGAGGCTCAGGGGACCATAAAAGATGTCAAAGATTTCTCAACTCTGGTCAGCAGCATATAAAGCACATGACCTCCCATTGTGTTGCCTCTCCAGCCTGAATTCTAGGTTTAGAAAGAGAAATTTTGTGATTCATAACGTGGACAAAACCAAGGATAATTTGAGGAGTAAAATAAGCCAAGCACAGAAACAGAGACTGTATGATATCACTTATCTCTTGCGTACTTATTGTACATTATTTTCAACATATTTCTAAAATTATTTTGTTGTTGAAGCCCTATGGTTAAATTTGTGTTGATATGACTGATTTTAGTGTATATCTTTGATGCACCTCCACCACCACCAAAATGCTAGAGAGATCGATCTTTAAAAATAAAGTAACTATGAAACAACTATAGATTAATATTTGCCAAGGATACAAGGGAGCTGGGAAAAGATGTTCTGAGATTTCAACCCTTGAATTAGAAAATGAACTTCAAAAGACCTTGGGAACATCCTAGAGACTCAGGATAGTGATCCAGTGATCCATAATGTATACTTGATGTTTGCTGAAAAAAATTGCCTTGTCTTTTCACTCTAACTGAAAAGAAGGTCACTGTGAAAGGAAGAATATGATAATTAGTTTAATTGTGAGTATCTTCCCACAACTTATCAATAACACACCAGACCTCACGTTGTGCATTTAAAGGAGCTCCCAGTCTGATTCTAGATAGCCCTGGATTTTGGAGACATTCTATTCCACCCACTCATGCTCCCCTGACAGAGAATACTTTTTTGCATGATGATTCTTGTACCATCTTTTGTTCCTTTAATAACTTCCCACACTTTTTCCATAATCTTTCTTTGACTAGCGTTAATTATCCTCTAGGTTTCTTAGGTAAATGGAAACAATAATCTGCTTTTGAAAATAATTTACTCTTGGGCAGGGGAACTCTTAGCAAAGGCATAATCATGAATAGCAATCCATTAGTATTTATAATTATTTTAATTGTAACAGCATTTTTTATTCTGAACCTCAAAAGTAATTATTGATTGCTTTTATTAGCAGAATGTTTGGTCCATCAGGCAAGAATAGATAATACTAAATGATATGTATTTTATATAAACTGGGCAGAATATATTGAGTGAATTCAGTTGCTGTTATTTAGTACAAGAGCAAACCAGACCCTTAAATATAAAGGTCTGAGCTAGAAATATCTGTATATTTGAGTCTAAAAAATAGACTCAGATCGAATAAAATATGAGCTTAGTTTAACATTAGTAGTTTAATAATGCTAAATTTTATTCTGACCAGGACTTAAATACCATTGATTCACAGTTGCATGCTTACTTTTCTGTAGCCAAAAGCATTTCATCTTTGAACAAAACCTTAAGTCACCACGGATTTGCAGAACTATAGTTTTATGAACTCATCTAGGGGCCAAATAAGTGTTTTCTACTACATTTAAGTTAAAAAAAAGTAATTTTCTCACCTTTTGCAAGTAAAAGTCATAAAAATTATATAAATACTTTTTTGCATTTATTGAACTGAATGAAATTCTGACCTTGGTAATTAAACATTGGAAATGTTTTCATTGTCTTTCTCTCTTCTTCAATATATGATTCACTCATAGCAGTGGATATATGCAATTGAATTACAAATAGGGGCCAAAGAGATAGTACAGTAGGTAGGGCATTTGTCTTGATGTGGCCAATATGGATTCAATCCCTGGCATGTCATACGGTCTCCCAGTGCCTTCCAGCAGTAATTCCTAAACTCATAGAAGTAACTCCTGAGCACCACTGCGTGTGGCCCCCAAGCCAAATATCTTACAAATAGATAGAAGAAACATATTTAGAACTATATATCTCAAGGGAGGTAGGTATTATTAATATTTATACTTTTAAAAATAGTTAAAATAGCTACCAATTTTAATAATCAGGGGCTCCCATTAAAATTTACATGATAAAAAAGTTTACATGATAATCTATGAATTCCTGTATGTGTACCATATGATATAGTTCCATATAACAAAAGGAGACTCTTGGATTTAATCAATATTTATGTAGAAGAATTTTGTCAGAACTGACTATATATTTAGTGATAAAGCTTCTACAATTTACTTCAAAGTCTAATAATGTGTGCTATGGTATTTAAGGTGAGACTGTTTCCATAGTTACTTCATTGAGCTCAAAACTCTTTCTTTAAAATACAATAAAGGACGGCTTTATAAATTTTGACCTAGCACAATATTTACTGTCATATAAAATATATTTTAATTTTTCTATCAAGCTCACTCTCTCAAACATAACATTGTAAGCAGGAAACTTTGGTACTGAATCTGGAGAATTAATCTTTACTTTTAGAGGGTTTTATCAAGCAAACTAAAGGGAAGCTAGAAAAAGAACAAAATTTTTAACTTTGTAGTGTTTTATTGTCTAATAATAATATAATTTATGTTAATTCTGAAACTCATTTGCTGATCCAAATTAATGCCTGAAAATTAGAAAATGATTTGCAGTTTTATAAACCAATCAAGACTTTCTGTGCTGCACCAGAGTGATAACAGAGTCGTAGGGCATTTGCCTTGCATGCTGCCAACCTGGGATAAACACACATTCTATCCCTGGGATCCCATATTGTCCCCCGAGCCTGCCAGGAATGATTTCTGAGTGCAGATCCAGGAGTAACCCCTGAGCACTGCCAGTGAGGCTCCCAAACAAAAACAAAAAAATCTAAGATTTTCTGTGCACTTTAAACAATAAAAACTTGACAGAATGTCTTTGACTGGTCTTCCTCCCTTTCCCCAGGTCATATCTCACATCTGGGAAAAGCTAAAATATCCTTTGCTAACTCTCCAATTAATTCTGTTTACCATGGTTAAGACATTTATCATTTTGGTCCTGAGCATTCTGAACTAAAAATACAGGATGGTAGAGAAAGATTTGAGCTCTCCCTAGCAAAGATGCATCCATTACTCAGATTGTTGAGAGAATGAATGAAACTTTCTCTACCCACAGAAAGAACTTGGAGCATTTCAAAGAAGAAGAATGACACATTGCAAGTTGTCCGCTTATGTTCATTAATTCCTTGATTAGAGAGGGAAGGATACAAAATATCAGGGGTATGAAAAGATCTTTCTCCACATGTACAGTGCTACAAATCATTTTTATCTTGAATGTTTTAATTTTCATTTTGCATCTGCAGTTAAGGCTAACTGGGATGTTTTAGAAGTACTTTAAGATTTTTTTGACTACTGGAATATTCTACTTCTTCACAAGCCATCTACTGCCTTTACCTTCCTAGAATTACTTCCTTGCCATAGTGGCTGATCATTTATATGCACCAGTTCTGAGATGTAGTCCCAGGAAAATATCCAACATAATTGTACCTTAATGAAAAAGATTATTGGTCTCTAGTTACGGCTTTCATTCTCTTGAGGTAAGGTGATTTTTGTTCTCCATTTTAAATCTGATGCTATTATCAATATCCTTTAGAAATTCTACTTAATTAAAATGCTTTAGTCACAAAAACTGCCAAATAAAAACTTAGGTAGTTTTTTCAATTAACTGCATTTAATTAGAATTATATAATATGAAGTCAATCTACTGCTGTGGTTCATTCTAATCAAAGAGGCTTGGGCTTGATCAAAATAAAGAGAACATTAAAAAGTAATAGATATCAATGGGATAAGATACTCTTTTTCCTAAAGTAAATAAATACCTGACTGACAAAGGTATGGGGAAAACGATCACATTCTTGTTTTGTTTTTGATTTTGTTTCTAACTTAGCAACATTGAATTATACTATTATGTATTTAAGTGTTCATTATCAAAAATCAAGATGTGGGAGCCAAAGTGATAATGCAATGGTAGGGTGATTACCTTTTACGAAGCTGATCCAGGATGGGCCTTGGTTCGATCCCCGGTGTCCCATATGGTCCCCCAAGTCAGGAGCGATTTCTGAGCACATAATCAGGAGCTGGGTGTAGCCAAAATCCCTCCCACCCAAAATCAAGATGTGTAAGTACTATATTAAGTTTACCATTAAAAATCCAATTCCTTTCTTACTCTCCTAATTTACACTTGTCTTTCCTCCTCTTCTCTGGCAACCACTAATTGATTGCATAAAGGAAAATTTTAGTTTTTTTTGTTATTTAGCTCATTTTTAAGTTTTGAATATCTCTAGATATTACGTGAGTGAAATCTTTGTCCACTTAAATTTATCTTTCTCCACTTAGCTTATTTTACCAAGTATAATCTCCTCTTGATAAAGTCTCATTGTTGAAAATGGCAAGGCCATCTCTCAACAAAAAATGAAGTGTGGGCCTAATTTTGAAAAGTTCATATATAGGTACTTACTTAATCTAGAGATTTGGGTGTAGCTTCCCTTGAAAAAAAGCAGAACATGAAGAATAAGCAAAAAATAAGTTGAAATGGTTTTTTGACATTCAAGCTTTTTCAATATTAAGTTAGTTGAAGTTTTTATAGATAAGTACATGGAATCTTTAGAATTCAAAGGGACACAAAACTACCAAGTATCTCATGCCTTTTTGTTTGTTTGTTTTGGGTTTTAGGTTCAGACCAGGTGGTGTTCTGGGTTTGTTTCTGGCTCTGTGCTCAGGGATTGGTAGATTATGGGTGGTACTGGGTGAAAACCTAAGTCAGTCACATAAAAGGTAGGAGACTTGCCTGCTGTAACTTGACTCTAGTCCTCCAAGTCTTTCATGATAAGAATTTATTTGGTGCTGAGGAATACTATCCAGAACCCAAAGAATAACTCAATGATTTTTGTACATTCTTCACATGTGGGAGATATTTTAGTAATGAGGTTTCAATAATGAGACCATATTTTATTTTTTATCGTTTATAATGAGTCCATTGTCCATTTGTAACTCTCCTTAGGCTAGCTTTGATGAGCAAAATGTGGTCAAGAAATAATCTGACATGGAAATGGCCATTTTTCTTTTCTCATTCTAACACTTGCAATAGTTGATAAGATCCCTGATCCAAAGTTTAATTTTGTCATTTAAGTGATCTATAATTGAACTTAAAAAACAGAGTAGAAAAATGGGGTTTGAATATCTATATCAGTATATATTTTTTCTACTTCTTATAAGATAAAATACTATCAGCATCTAATTTCTCACCACATATTATACATAGTTTCATTGTAACTATGACATGGGAAGTGATATTGGTAAAATTATCTCATTCCCTCATCTTCATTTTTGTATAAGTTAAATATATGTTAAGAGAACAAGTCAGTCTACTGCTGATTAAAGGGGAGTGTGATAGATCACAGGGAAAGAGCATGAAGCCTCAAAGTATATATAAAATCAGAAGACTATACTTAATCAGAAAATGTAGTTAGGGCAGAGAAGGGATTACTAGAAAATGAGAATTGGAAATAATCACTCTGGAAAAAACTAGGTTCTGAAAATTCATAAAGTGATATTCCTGATACCCCTTCAGTAACTGTATCGCAAACCACAGTGTCTAAGAGGAAAAAGTAAAGGAGAGAAAGAAAGAAGAGCTAGAGAAATGTTTGCCACTGAGGAAGGCAAAGGAAAGGGCAGAGATGAAGGCAGGAGGAAAACTGGAAACATTGGTGATGGTAAATGTGCACTGGAGAAGGGTGTTGAACATTGTATGACTGAAACTCCATCATGAACAACCTTGTAACTATGAAAAAATCAACTAACTTATGAATAACCTTGTAACTGTAAACCTTGTAACCTTGTAAATAGTGTTTAAAGTAAATTTTCAAAAAAACCCCACAAAATGTTATGTTTACATTGTTAGAATCTATGATTTAGAATTAACTGTAACTAAATGTTGATGTTAGAATATGGTGTACCTTTGCTTAGAAATAACATTAGAAATACCATTGCTTTGGCTTCTGTACTCTGCTTGCTTAAGGAAGTTAACTGCTATAAACCTGGATTTGCTGTGAACCTAAGTGCAGCCATGACAGGCTGCAGTTTTAAGGTACAAAGACTAGGCCCAGAAGAACAGCCAGTTCTTGGAACCAGACCTTAAGGGTAAATGCCAGAAAATACATCCATATAAGGCTAAACAGTAGCTGATCGAATGCCAGATGACACCTTAGGTCTGTAGCAATGGACAGATAGCCAGATGACACAGGACCCTAGGTCTGGGGACTACAGCCTACCCAACTGTCTGTCTGATGCTACATTTGAACTACAACCAATCCTACCCCAACCTTGTACTAAAGACCAGTCATTTTAAAGATTAACTACCCAGAGACTGGAATCCCCTAGCCTAGACTGATCCTTCGCACCTTTTAAATCTGCATGGGAGCCATTCTCACGGTCTTCATTTATTGGAAGATGTTGAACCCCAGAATTATGGAATAAACTTCCTTGCATTTACATTATTGCCTGTCTCCTTGGTGGTCTTTTCGGTGATGGATCCCGAGTTTTGGAGTTTAACACACAAACAATCACATGTAATGTTAAATATTTTAATATAATAAGAAGACAAAAGTGAAGAAAAGGATGTCCTCCTCATCCTTTACCCCTTCCTCCTCTCTTCCACTCCTCCTCCTTCTTTTCCTCCTCTCCCTCCCTCTCTCCTCCCCTTCCTCCTCCTCCTCTTTCCTCACCCAGCAATATCTCAGCTGCATGCAATATGGCAATGAGTTTTGCAACCAGAATTTGTAATTTTGTAAGTCTTATAACTAGTTTAGGAAAAAAAGGAATGAGATAAAAGAGGATGCCATTTTGAAATTCATAGCTCTGTGTCTGTTAATGGGTTAATAATTAGAATCAATAAGAAATGTATGCCTCTCAAGGCAAACTCACCTATTTTAGAAATAATGCAAGGGCGACCAGAGAACTAGTACAGCTGATGAGATGCTTGTGTTATATAAGACTTAACCTGGTCTCCCATATGGGCATCCCGAAAGCCCAGCAAGAGTGATCCCTGAGCACTGATAAATATGTCATTTGGCCTACCCCAAAAGGTAGAAACAAGCTAAATATTTATGAAAAGAGAGAAATAAAGACACTTAGTTCATGCAATTAAAAGCAAAAAAAATTGTCTGTTTGGAATAGCTGTACATTATCTAGATCTACCCAGTCTATATTTTCTATACCAAATTTATAGTTTTCATTTTCAACTTCTTTATTGACAGGGCAAAACCATGCCCTGGTGTGTGTGTGTGTGTGTGTGTGTTTGGGGGGGGGGGATGCTGTGTGCTACTGCACCAGCAGCTCAGTCCACTACAGCCAAGTTTCATCAGACCAAATGATTTCCAATCATACTGTATCATTTAGTACTCCTTTCTCCTGCCAATGATGATACATCAATGCAAAGAGCCTTTACAAACCTTGAGCTATTGACTCTTGTAAACTGAAAGTTCCAGGCATAGTCCTTTAGAGAAACGTGGTCCACAAGCTCAGCTTTAACGGGAAATGCTATTTCTGTTCTGTCTTTCTTTCCCTTGTCTGTCATTTTCCAGAGCTGCAATCTATTCACCCTTTGGACTCTGGTCAGACCTGGGCTCCCTTCTCCCAACTGGCAGAAGTCCCATCTGCAAAGGCTTGCTCTTTTCCAAGAGTAAAATTTTGCATCTCTTCAATAGTCTAGTTGGTCCTGGAATGCTCTGGGAGAGATCATTTCTGTCCTAGTGGCCTGGCCCTGAGGTAAACATTCATTTGGATGCTATTATATGCAAATGTTTGGATGCTGAACTCATATGCATAGCTGACTGAGATAGTATCATTTGTATCTCATTAGCTTGTTTTGATCACTAGGCACTTGGTCTAGAAAACCCTTGGAATTCATTGACACTCCATTGACCCTGTAATACTGGAGGCGGGAAATGAGCAGCATAGATTCATAAACTCTTGTTTTTTATTGTCTAAGCAGACTTGTTAGGCTTGAAACAGGCCCTCAAAAGGCTAGGTGTCATCTGTCACTGGTTTTCTCCAAATTCTGCTTTCAGTGATGCGTTTGAACCTTCTATTCTGATTCCAAGAGGAGAAATTTTCTTTTCCAGCACTGCTACCCATCTGCATGGAGTAAAGAGTTTGAGATATGTGCTTTAAATAAAATAATGAGTCAAAGAAATAACTCAAAGAACATTATAAACATTCCTGAATGCAAGGGATAACCAGAACAAAATGTTGTAGCTTTAAAATAATAGATTTTCTAACAAAGGACAAATTCTTCAAGTTACAATGATGGCTAGAATGGCACTTAAAAGTAAAAAGTAGGAATTGAAATCTATCATCTGAATATTCATTTTCTATACTCATCTCTGTCCCTCTTCTCTCTATCTTGGAGATCTCCCTATCTTTCTCATCTATATATTTACCACCTAACTATATACCATCCATTTTTATTTGTGGAATTTTTCTTTTTGCTATTGGGGAGCTCAGAGTTATAATTTTGAAATTCATTTTAAAAGTGTTCAAAGTTATCTGTGTCCCTGTGTGGTCTGGGAAGGTGATCTTGGCTATGCCCACATGCCTTGTGGCTATAAGAAAAGGAATCTTTGAGTTCAATTTACAGGCACCAAGTTCATCTGACCTTTCTCATTTGCTTGAAAAGCTACTGTTTCTATTCAAAGCAAAGTCTGCTTGAATAGGAAAACAAAAACTCACTGTGAATGAAGAGATTGTATGCAAGAGTTCTGATCTGCCCTGCAGGTCTTTGTCATCTGAGAATCTGTGGATTCCTATGGGTTAAAAGAAAAGAGAGAGAGGAAATGTTTATTGGCAAAGATGTTTAATTACTCTATTGATGCATTGATTATTAATTTGATAACCTGTGTCTCCTAGACCTGGGAGCCAGGAGAAGGTGCCCTTTGAAACTGAAGCCCAGTCACTTATGACCAAGTTGTTCCACTTCCTTCTGCTGTGACCCTTCTCAGAATGGGCTCCCAAAAGTTGTAGAAAACACCCAGAAAGGCGATTTCCAGGACCCCAGAGAGTACTGGCTGTGAGGAAAGGCTGGTCACTCAGAACCAATCAAAAATTAGTTCAGCACTACGAAAGGATGGGTTTTGGTTTGGTTTGGTTTTGGAGCCACACTCTGCAGTGCTCAGGGTTTGCTCCTTGCACTGCATTCAGGAATAATTTCTCGTATTTCTGGGGGACATTTTGAGATGTGGGTCACCAAATTCCGGTAAGTTATACTCAAAGCAAACTCCCCACCCATAAGTTGCACTCAAAGCAAACCCCCTATTCATGGCTTTGTACTATCACTCCAGCCCCAGAGAACCTGTTTGGATGTCAACATTCTCCAAACTCCAAAAAATAAGCTTTGGAAATTTTCCTTTATAAATTTGTTTTCTCTGAAATGTCCTGCATAAAACATGCATTATCCTATCTTGACAGGTACATTACATGATAGCGAACAGCTTACATATAAAATCTTTGCCTGGAACCAAGTGTGAGATCATAGAGAATCGATCTATAAATGAATTAAAATTTTTGTTGTTGTTGTTGATGGGCCATACCTGGTAGCACTCAGGGGTTACTCCTAGTTCTGTGCTCAGAAATTGCTCCTGGCAATTGCTCAAGAAACCATATGAGGTTCTGGGAACCAAACCCTGTCTGACCCAGGTCAGCTCTCTGCAAAGCAAATGCCCTACCTCTGTGCTATCACTATGGCTCAGTGGATTCAAGATTTTATGTTTATTCCTGCAGAAAGATTTGCATTGGGTTTTATTTTTGTGACTTCCTCCATTGATGCCAGTTATCAAATGTGTATATCTGGTAATGGGGGGGACACAAAATAGGGTTAGAGACATGTACTTTGCATGCACAAAATCCTGGGGAGATCTCCAATGCAAGATGTCCTTCAAACATTGTCAGCTGAGGTCCTAGTAGTGCTCCAAAACAGCCAACTCCAGCATGCAGAACCTTTAGAAGCTTCAAGTCTTTGTAGTGGGCCCTAAACCAATATTGATCACCTATTGCATGGAGTATCTTGGGTCTTCTGAGCACAGCTAGAAAGGAAAATCAGATTTTTCAGGATTTTTCTATTGATTGCTGTAGGGGAATCTATTTTTTCTCATCAGCATTCACCTTATTAATATGCCTCTTTTTTCCCCCCTTGATCTTGTCAGGTACTTACTGGTTTTCAATAAACTAGAATTTAATTTCTATTATAATCCAATGTTTTGGGCCTCTTATATTCATACTTCATTTTAAAAACTCTTCTATTTCTTTTCTTTTGTAGAGCTAATGGTCTGTGACAAGTTGCTTTGTGTATGTATTTTTACATTAAAATTGACTTATTGATTTTTCTGTTGAGTGGACAACAAAATTAGACATTTGCTTTTACATTTTTATCATGAATTTTTAGATTTTGAATATACACTTATAATTTCTCCTTGGCTCTAATAACCATATGTTAAGTATAAAATATTTTTATTGCTATTGATGCCATTTTTTAGACTTCCAGTTATGTAACCTAAAGCTTTATTTTAGATTCTAACTTAATATTATTATTTATTTAGTGATAATAGATTCTCATATATATGTTTATTTGTTGAATTTACATTCTTTTTTTTGTTTGTTTTTTGGGATACACCTAGTAATGCTCAGGGGTTACTCCTGGCTATGTGCTCATAAATCGCTCCTGTTTTGAGGTACTATGTGGGATGCCAGGGGATCAAACAGTGGTTCGTCCTAGGTCAGCCAAGTGCAAGGCAAATGCCCTATTGATTTGCCACCACTCTAGCACCAACATTCTTTCTTTTTGTAATGTTTTGTCAGTGGCTACTAGTGTGTGAAAATTTGCTAATTTTATTTAATTTGAATCTCTACTTTTATAAATTAATTTACCATACATTTCTATTGGCCATGACTAGATTTTAAATGTTTAATCAGTTTCATAGGCTACATCAATATTATTCACCACTTCTTCAAGCAAGTAGAATTAAAGATTAAAAAAATGGAACTACCTTAAACTGAGAAGTTTCTGTAGCTCAAACGAAACAGTGACTAGAATTCAAAGACTACCCATTAAATGGGAGCAGTTGTTCACCAAATACTCATATGATAAAGTTTGGTATCTAAGGCAAGTTTTAGAATAAGGCACTGGTAGAACCTGGCAAGAAAAAAAAAACCTAACCCATCAAAAAATGGGAAAAAGAAATGAGCAGACATTTTCTCAAAGAATAAATATAGATGGCTCAAAAGCACATGAAAAAATGTTCCACATCAATAATAATTAGGGAGATGTAAATCAAAACAATAATAAGATATCACCTTATACCACAGAGATTGGCACACATTACAAAGAACAAGAACAACCAGTGCTGGTGGGGAGAAAGGGACTTTCATTCATTGCTGGTAGGAATAAAGACTAGTCCAATATTTTTGGAAAACAATTTGGATATTTATCAAGAAAACTAGAAATTGAGCTTCTATATGATCCAGCAATACCACTCCTAGGGATATACCCTATGAACCCAAAAACAAAATGTAGAAAAATCCTCTGTTTTCCTATGTTCATCAAAGCACTATTTACAATAGACAGAGTCTGGAAAAAATCTAAGTGCCTTAGGACAGATGAGTGGATATAGAAACTGTAATACATCTACACAATGGAATACCAAGTCATGAAATTTGCTTATACACAGATGTATATGGTATCTAGTATTCTGCATGAGAAAATTCAGAGGGATAGACATAGAATAATCTCACTAAAATAAAAAAAATAAAAGATAGTATGATAATAATATCCAGAGATATAAAGATGAGATGATGAGGACCAGTCTATAATAGGAGGCTTGCCACAAATACTGTAGCAGTGGAGTTAGAATAGAGAAGGGAACATTATGACAATGATAGTTGGAACTGATCACTTTGGACAATAACTGAGAGTTGAATGGAGATAAATGATATACACGGTACTCCTTCATTAGCAATAGTTCACTGTGTCTGAAGGAAAAAAAGAATGAGAGAGAGAAACAGAGAGAGGCATTAAATTCCTGCCCTAGAGGAAGGTGGGGGTTGAAGAAATTAGGGATATTGATGGCAGGAAATGTTAACAGGTGAAGGTTGGTGCATATTGTAAGACTAAGACCCAATCGTGAACAACTGTGTAACCACGGTGTTTATTTCTTTTTTACCATGGTGTTAAATAAAAGAAAAAATAATTAAAAATTTCAACTAAAATTATTTGGATTTTACCTTCGTACATGTTATTGGGGGTCTAAGTTCAATATTTTGAAAGTAGCTAGCCAATTGTGCCAACACCACTTGTTGAAGAGGATTTCTTTGCTCCATTTAGGATTTCTTGCTCCTTTATCAAAAATTAGGTGATTGTATATCTTGAGAACATTCTCTGAGTATTCAAGCGTAATCCACTGATCTGAGGGCCTGTCTTTATTCCAATACCATGCTCTTTTGATAACTATTGCTTTGTAGTAAAGTTTGAAGTTGGGGAAAGTAATTTCTCCCATATTCTTTATCCCACTGATTGCTTTAGCTATTCTAGGGTGCTTATTGTTCGAAATAAATGTCAAAAGTGCCTGATCCACTTCTTTGAAAAATGTCATGGGTATCTTTAGAGGGATCACATTAAATCTGTACAATGCTTTGGGGAGTATTGCCGTTTTAATGATGTTAATCCTGCCAATCTATGAGCAGGGTATGTGTTTTCATTTCTGCGTGTCCTCTCTTATTTCTTGGAGCAGAGTTTTATAGTTTTCTTTGTATAGGTCCTTCACATTTTTAGTCAAGTTAATTCCAAGATATTTGAGTTTGTGTGGTACTATTGTGAATGGGGTTGTTTTCTTAATGTCCAATTCTTCTTTATTACTATTGTTGTATAGAAAGGCCATTGATTTTTGTGTGTTAATTTTGTAGATGCCACCTTGCTATATGAGTTTATTGTTTCTAGAAGCTTTTTGGTAGACTCTTTAGGGTTTTCTATGTAGAGTATCATGTCATCTGCAAACAGCAAGAGCTTGACTTCTTCCTTTTCTATCTGGATTCCCTTTATATCTTTTTCTTGCCTAATCACTATAGCAAGTACTTCTAGTGCTATGTCGAATAGGAGTGGTGAGAGAAAACAGCCTTTCTTGTGCCAAAATTTAGAGGGAAGGCTTTTAGTTTTTCTCCATTGAGTATAGACCTCGATATCAGACCTGGAACCATAAGATATATAGAACAATACATAGGCAAAACACTCCAGGACATTGAGACTACAGGCATCTTCAAGGAGGAAACTGCACTCTCCAAGCAAGTGAAAGCAGAGATTAACAGATGGGAATATATTAAGATGAGAAGCTTCTGCACCTCAAAGAAAATAGCGCCCAGAATACAAGAGCCACCCATTAAGTCAGAGAAACTATTCACCCAATACCCATCAGATAAGGGGCTACTCTCCAAAATGTACAAGGCACTGACAGAACTTTACAAGAAAAAAACATCTAATCCCATCAAAAAATGGGGAGAAGAAATGAACAGACACTTTGACAAAGAAGAAATACAAATGGCCAAAAGACACATGAAAAAATGCTCCACATCACTAATCATCAGGGAGATGCAAATCAAAACAACTATGAGGTACCACCTTACACCACAGAGATTGGCAGACATCACAAAGAATAGAACAAGCAGTGTTGGCGGGGATGTGGAGAGAAAGGAACTCTTATCCACTGCTGGTGGGAATGCCGTCTAGTTCAACCTTTATGGAAAACGATATGGAGATTCCTCCAAAAACTGGAAATCGAGCTCCCATATGATCCAATTATACCACTCCAAGGAATATATTCTAGGAACACAAAAATACAATACAAAAATCCCTTCCTTACACCTATATTCATTGCAGCCTTATTTACCATAGCAAGATTCTGGAAACAATGAAGATGCCCTTCAACAGATGAATGGCTAAAGAAACTGTGGTACATAGACACAATGGAATATTATGCAGCTGTCAGGAGAGATGAAGTCATGAAATTTTCCTATACATGAATGTATATGGAATCTATCATGTTGAGTGAAATAAGTCAGAGAGAGAGAGAAAGACACAGAATGGTCTCACTCATTTATGGGTTTTTAAGAAAAATGAAAGACATTCTTACAATAATAATTTTCAGACACAAAAGAGATAAGGGCTAGAAGTTACAGCTCACCTCATGAAGCTCACTACAAACAGGGATGAGCTTAGTTAGAGAAATAACTACTATTTATCCTAATAATGAGAATGTATGAGGGAAATAGAAAGCCGGGCTGGAGTACAGGCGGGGGTTGGGTGAGGAGGAGGGAGATTTGGGAAACTGGTGATGGGAACGTTGCACTGGTGATGGGTGGTGTTCTTTATATGACCGAAACCCAAACACAATCATGCATGTATCAAGGTGTTTAAATAAAATATATTAAAAATAAAAAAATACACCAAAAAATTTCAACTAAAATTATTATTTAAAATTCTTTCTGTTTTTTGTAAAAGATTTTGATATCATTTAAGCTTTACTACATATATATATATACATTCAGAAACATAGAAATTTGACATGATATTTTTATTCCATAAATATAGGACATCCTTATTTGCTTCTGATTTTCATTTTGCTTAGATTCTTTTATTTAATATTAAAATTGCTCCTCAAATGCATATATAAAAATATATCACTTGTCAATTTAGAGTATACATTTATGTAAGACTTTATAACTTAACTTTAGTATTGTAATGTAACCCCTTCAGTCATGTTTATTTTCTAATAATATATCACCTAAGATTTTTAAATAGCTATGCTAGAAATAGCTTTCTTATCATTCCTGAATTAAATGTTGGTTTATGTTGATCAACTTCAGCTGAAAACAGCTATTAAACAATAAAATATAGGTCTACTGACTCATTTATAAATATTGTTGTATTCTAGAGAGTTGTTTGCTTTTTTGTTCTCTTCTTGCTTTTGTTTACATTCTTGGAAAAACTTTTAAAATTTGGACATAAAGATAATACAGAGGCCATGTATGCTTTGTGGCTGACTGACCCAGGTTCAATCCTCAGAACTGGATATAGACCGTAAGCACCATGAGGAGTGTCCCCAGTGCATAGAATAAATTGAAAACTCTGAATACAGTGCAGTGTGTCTCTCAAACAAAAACAAACACTTTCAAATATTCCTGTCACGGGGCCAGTATTTTTAGTACAGTAAGTAGGGGTACTTGCCTTGTACATAGTCTGACTTGGGTTCAATCCCATGCTCCCATTACGGTCATCTGAATAACCCCAGGAGTGATTCCTGAGCATAAAACCAGGAGTAAGTCTTGAACACCACTGAGTGATGTCCACAGAAAAGTTTTAAATATTTTGTTATTAAATTTTACTGTGATTCAATGTCTTTAAATATTCTGCAAAATTTTAGTTCGGCCTTCATATATAGTTTTACTTTAAGATTTAGTCATATCCAATTATGTGATTATTATCCTGAGATTCTTATTGTTCTTATTTTACTCTTCTTTCATTCTGCTATGTCCACACATTTATATGTCAATCTTCAACATCTTTTAATTGCTTTCCTGAGTGCATGTTATAAAAATACTTTTTTCATCTACTCTCTGACATTTCCACACTTATTAATTATTCTGGCAATTCCCAGTATTACTAGGGTGTTTGGGAAATAAATATGGAGATATGGTGAGTGATAGATAGTGCACTCATCTCAAGCCCCCTATGATGTTTTTGAGTCCAGGGATAGCAATAAAGCTGGGGGAAAGGCAGATAATATTTTTCAAAGATGGCTTCAACAATATTTCCAACCCTTTTTGCTTTTAAGCAATGACCCCACATCATTTCTCTTTGAAGTGATAGATTTTCTTTATCCCCTGGAATCAGAGTAGTTTATGACTATTTTGATTAGTAGAATATGCTAGAAATGGCATATTTATTACTTATAATCTGCACTTTTACTGACCAGCTAGATTTCATTTTATGTTTTTTTAAAGTTGGAATTCACTGGAAGAAGTGAACATTTTCTGAGGCTACCAAGTTATTACATGTCCTCCTATGTGGAAATCACTGGAGAGGATGACTTGAGCATGAAGATTCAGAAGTGTAAGAGGAAATAAATGAGCTTGATACAGAAATACTGATGAGACAAGAAATTATCCTCAGTTGATTTTCGTTGTTGTTTTGCTGTTGTTGTTGTTGTTGTTGTTGTTGTTGTTTTGGTCATGGCTACATCATATGAAAGAAACCACGGGGACAGGGGAAATAATGTCTTTACACATTCTTCCAATGGTGTCTTTCAAAGTCTTGGAGCAATTAGTTAGAACATGCATAGAATTCGAATCTGGAAATAAAAAGAGGCTGCTCTGAGAAAGAGTGAAAATGGCTTTGATGGGAAAGAGCATTTGGTAGAAGCAGAAAGGACACCGAGGAGACCATCTCTGGGAGTTGAAAAAATAACACAGAAATGATACCCCAAGGCAGGAAAAACATTGATATGCATTTGAAAGTGGGGAAAAGTTTACTGAAATGGGCACCTGGATAAAAATATAATATAATGCATAAAATAAGGGTAGTGTGATATATTATTTGTTAAAGACTATCCATTGAATAAGAGTCAACATTTTTGCTATCCCATATAAAGGAGAAACAAGGACAGAATAAAATGGGGTTGTTTGTTTTTCAAGCAGAATTTCAAGAAAACATGAAGGAACCAGGACTTAAGGCATTTCCAGTATTTTCATTCCAAGTCTTCCCAGTATATGAAAAAAGTAAAAATTGACATCTAAGTTTAAAATTGACTCCAGTATAAGCGTTGGATTTAGAATATGGACCATGAAATCGTGTTTTAGGATAAGTTCAGATCAAACTGGTAGTTCCAGAAACCTTTATTAAAATTTAGTTTGATGGGACTAGAAAGATGGCAAAGTGGATAGGGTGCTTGCTTGGCATGTGGCTGATCCTGGTTGACTCCCCAGAGTCATACATGGTCCCCTGAGAAGCACCAGAGAGGTCTCTGAGCACTTAGTCAAGAGAAGCCTTGAGCACCACTGGTTATGGTTCAAACACCAAAACCCAACAATAACACCTAAAATTTAGCTGGAAAATGTCCATTTTGATGTTCATGATGTATCTTTAAGATCCTCTCATTAGATATAAAGGAAAACTAAGGTTTTGAGAGAATTGAAATCCTGAACTTTATTTAATACAAGACACAGAAGGAAATCTGTCTACTACATTTTGCATATTATTGTATCTGAAGGATAGGCAACTGTACTATCTGAAGGAAATGCACAAAACATTAATGAAATTGTATTGGCAAAATAATTCAATGTCAAAGAGATGTAAGAATTATGATAAACCTGTAGTAAACCATGTCGAGATACCCAACCTTCTCTAATATGCATCAGGCCCAATTTTCTGAACCTGAAATCAACAATATTTTCTTTTCTAAAGCGTTTTTAACAATGTTTTTGCAAATTTTTGAAATTTACTTTGATACATGCCAAATTTTATCAATGCAGAAATCCCTCCACATCTTTATATTAAACTATAAAACTAAACATCTTGATGATGTACCTGTTGCTATAATTATATTAGTGGCCACTGAAATATATATGAAATAGGCATGAATATAGGTTCAGGCATAGTAGATAAGGGTCAAGTAAATTTGTGTGAAATTTCACAAAAATAGGCCGGAGGGTAGAGCAAGAGTAAGGCGTCTGCCTTGCAAGTGCTAGCCTAAGACTGACTGCCGCAGTTGGATCCCCTGGCGTCCCATATGGTTCCCCCAAGCCAGGGGCGATTTCTGAGCGCATGGCCAGGAGTAAACCCTGAACAACAAACAGATGTGCCCCCCTCAAAAAAAAAACAACGAACAAAAACAAAAAAAGAAAAAAGAAAGAAAAAGAGTCATGTTTTGGGCTGGAGAGATAGCATGGTAAGGCGTTTGCCTTTCATGCAGAAGGACTTGTTTCGAATCCTGGCATCCCATACGGTCCTTGTGCCTGCCAGGAGCGATTTCTGAGCTTAGAGCCAGGAGAAACCCCTGAGCGCTGCTGAGTGTGATCTAAAACCATTCTTTTTTTTTTTTTTTCTCACAAAAATAGATAATTCATAAAAACAAAACTTTCACTTTCTTTTGCGATATGGCATTGTGCTATGGCATAAATCTCAACAATAATGCTTAATATAAAATCTTATTTCATGAAATAATATATGTGCTATTGTGATATTTAAATCTCTAAAAAATTTTTTGTGTGTGTTTTGGGCCACACCCGGTGACGCTCAGGGGTTACTTCTGGCTATGCACTCAGAAATAGCTCCTGGCTTTGGAGGCCATATAAGATGCTGGGGATGAAACCGAGGTCTGTCCTGGATCAGCCACGTGCAAGGCAAATGCCCTACTGCCGTGCTATTGCTCTGGTCCCTGCTCTTCTATATTTATGTATTTATTTTTGGTTTGTAGGCCACACACGTCACGCTCAAGGGTTACTTCTGGCTTTGTGCTCAGAAATCACTCCTGGCTTGGGGGACCACATGGAATGCTGAGTATTGAACCCAGGACCTTCCTGGGTCAGCCACATGCAAGGCAAACACCTTACCGCTGTGCTAGCACTCCAGCCCCAAATCTTTTTAAATTTGTAAATCTTAGTCTGAATATTTATATTTTTTTCTGAACATACTATTACACAAACAAAAATTTATAGCAAGAAATTTCTGTTTCCAATGTTATTAAGCACACATCAGATATCAGCAGTATAACTATCTTACACTGGGGTATTTCTTCTAACAGATCATAAGATTTCTATTTGTCATGGATGAATGGATGTCAACTCACTTCCTTGTTCTTGTGTTGCCTGCATGTCAGTCTCTGTGTGAATATCGTTTCTCATTTCTTTCAGCAAGATTTGACAACAGGACAATTTAGTCCCCTTCTGTGCACACATGATTTCTGCTCTCCACAATTTTCTTTCAAAATCACTTGTGATTGTATTTCATTGATCTTTGTGTTCTTTCTGTGAGGGGATGATCCTCATGGGCATTTGTTCTTTCCAGCAATATTTATGGAGAAACTTTGGTTCTAAGTGTCTAAGAGGCTAGTTTGTAAGACAAACATCAGAGCTTTCTTTTCAGCTCCTGAGTAATTCAAATTGAGAAACAAATGCTATATCTTACCTATAATTTTCAACATACGAGAGTCTATCTATTATATTACAAATATAATAATAGTGTTAAAAATCACTGCACTCTTTTTGGTCTCATTATCTTCACTTATCAAAAATAATATGGGATAGTGTTGGAGAGATTACACAGTGGATAAGGTGCTTGTTTTACACATGACCAACCTGTGTTCAATTTTTGGCACCCTACACAGTCCACTGAGTCCACTGGAAGTGATCTTTGTGGACAGAGATAGGAGAAAGGCCACACACTTACACAGAGACACACACACACAGACACACACACACACACACACACTAAGATCAAGAGCAACTGGGGCTGCCGAAATATCAAAATGGGTAGGGTGTTTACCTTCCATGTGGCCAACAAAGGTTGGATCCCTGGCATTCCATGGGGATCTGCCAGGAGTAATTTCTGAGCTCACAGACAGGAGTAAACCCTGACCACTGCTGGGAGTGGCCCTCAAACAAAACAAAACAAAAAGAAGATCAAGAGCAACTGATTAAAATGAACATAGAGATCAGACAAATATGCCCAAAGGATGAAACACTCTTCTTTGTCAAAACTGGTGCCATAAAAAACTGACAAAAATAAAAAATCTTACTATAGTGCAAGTTAAGTGGTGAAATAGTGAGACTATTTCCTATACTTTTTCTAGAATAGTCATGGAAGATGGAGAATATAATAAATTATCGGCCATTCATTCTGGTGAAAGGGTTGAATATTGCGAATAGTTTACTGTAGTCCAATCAGGATTGATTCTTGTTTTCCTTTTGGAAACCTACTTGGCCAGGTGCTGATTGGTCAAGCTCAGTTTGTTCCTGGTTCTATGCTCGAAGTAACCCCTGGTGTTCCTCAGGGGATCATTTATGTTGCCATCTTGATAATGGATCAGCAGCATTCAAGGCAAGCAATTTACCCCTTCACTATCTCTCTGTTTCCCCAATCAGGACGTTTAAGTGAAAGCAAAATTATCTAGAATTTCTTCAGCAAGATAAATTTCACACCTGTATTAGCTTATGATGTCTGAATGAAAGAACGTACTCTGATTTCCAACAATAAGCTATATTTAGCTTAGATCTCTGTGGTTTCTTTTCTTTTCTTTTCTTGTCTTTTTTTTTTTTTTTTTTTTGGTTTTGGTTTTGGTTTTGGTTTTGGTTTATGGGCCGCACCAGGTGGTGCTGGCTCTGCACTGAGAAATCACTCCTACTAGGCTCAGGGGACCATTTGGGATACCAGGGATCAAACCCAGACTGGCTGCTTGCAAGTCAAATGCTATACCTGCTGTGCTATAGCTCCTTCTCTAGGGCCTCTGTTATTTTTAACTCATTTTTTTTAAAACAATATCTTTATTTAAACACCATGATTACAGCCATGTTTGTAGTTGGGGTTCAGTCATAGAAAAGAACACTCCCCCCTTTATCAGTGCAACCATCCCACCATTAATGCCCTCCAGATGCCTCCTCCATCACCTCCTGCCTGTATTTGAGACAGGCATTTAATTTCTCTCACTCACAATCATTTTCACATTGTCATGATAGTTGTTAGTGTAGTTATTTCTCTAAATTCACTCAACCCTTTGTGGTAAGCTTCCTGTTAAGAACTCAGTTCTCAAGCCCTCTTGTAAAACCATCTAGTCTCCAGACTATTAAAGTGGAACTTCTATTCTGCAGGTTTCCTGCAGAAACATCATTTTAATAAAATTTTTGAATCTGTCTTCTCTGCATGAATAAGTTATTTTCCCTTCTCTATCCTATCTTGCCCTTTGACAAAGATCTGCCCTATCTCAAAGGACTGTGTGAAGACCAATGTCAGAGTGGTTGCTAAAATCCTAGTGTTTTAAGTCATTTTCAACATTATTTCTTTTTACTTCTTTAAGAGGCATCCTTTTAGAAGGAAATGCAATAGTAGTCAAAATTCTGTGTTTACACTAATAACTATTATAATTTTATTTCTTTCATAAATATAATGGAATATTAACTGTAGATGTCAATTAAAAATTATCTCAGGAATATTCTCTTAAAATAATGTATTAATTTTAAGAAATGAGGTTTACTTTGTTTTTTAAAATGATTATTGTGCTGGAGAGATAGTACAGCAGATAAGGCATTTGTCTTGCATGATGCTGGCCTGGGTAACATCCCTACCATCATATTTGGTCTCACAAGCCCTGCCAGAAGTAAACCCTGAGCAGAATCTAGAATATGCCTGTGGAACAACACATGCAGGATCCAAAACAAACAAAGCAGGTCCAAGTAATAATAATAATCAATAGGAGCCGAAGCGGTGGAGCAGGGCATAAGGAGTTTGTCTCCCTTGACTTTGCTAGCCTAGGATGGACTGCGGTTCAATCCCCTGCATCCCATATGGTCCCCCAAACCAGAAGCAATTTCAGAGCACACAGCCAGGAGTAACCCTTGAGCATTACCAGGTGTGGCTGAAAAACCAAAATAAATAAATAAATAAATAAATATTATAAGTGTGATGGAAACATTTTATAGTAGAATGCTACTTTCTGAAATTATAATTTTGAAGGTGTTGGTACAGAAAAAAATAGCTATTTTAAATTTATTTTTATAGCAAAAGCAAATAAAGAAATAAGGACATTTCCTTATATTTTGATAGACAATGAATGAAAGAAAAATTAATTACTTTATTATTAGAAAATACAGCAGTTGTTTTCATTCTTAATTTACTATACTTGATTTAGCAACTTAAAATTTTTAAGTTTGTATTTATTGATGACCTTTTTATTTATTTATTTATTTTGTTTTTTGGGCCACACCCAGTGAAGCGTAGGTGTTACTTCTGGCTATGAGCTTAGAAATCACTCCTGGCTTGGGGGACCATATGAGACACTGGGGATCAAACTGCAGTCCATCCTAGGTTAGGATGTGCAAGGCAGATGCCCTACCGCTTGCACCACTGTTCTGGCCCATTTTTTAATTATTTTAAAATACTTTATTCTTCAAAATTACAAACATGTTTGCAGTTGGGCCTCAGTCATATAAAGAACAGCTTCATTCACCTATGCAATGTTCTCACAACCATCTCTCTCCCCCTACCGCCTGTATTCAAGACTGGCATTCTATTTCTCTCACTCATTAACATTGTCATGGTAGTTGTTAGTGTAGTTATTTATCTATCTGTATTCATCACTCTTTGTGGTGGGCTTCCCATTATGAGCCTGTCCTTTCAGCTCTAATCTCTATTGTCTCTGAGTATTATTACAATAATGACTTTTATTTTTCTTAAAATCTATAGATGAGCGAGACTATTCTGTGTCTCTCTGTCTCCCTTAGACTTATTTCCACTCAGCATAATAGTTTCCATATTCATCCATGTATAAGAAACTTCCATGACTTCATCTCCTCTGACGGCTGCATAGTATTCCATTGTGTATATGTACATCAGTTTCTTTAGCCACTCATCAGTTGTAGGGCATTTGGGTTGTTTCCAGGCTACTGTAAATAGTGCTACAATCAATATAGTTGTGCAGAGGTATTTTTGCGTTGTGTTTCTGTGTTCCTAGGGTACATCCCTAGGAGTGATATAGCTGGATCATAGGGGAGCTCAATGTCGTTTTTTTGAGGAATCTCCATATTGTTTTTTCTGCCACACCCGGTGATGCTCAGGGGTTACTCCTGGCTATGTGCTCAGAAATTTCTCCTGGATTGGGGGACCATATGGGACACCAGGTGATTGAATCACGCAAGGCAGACACCTTACGGCCTGTGCCACCTCTCCAGCCCCTCCATAATGTTTTTTTTTTTTTATAAAGGTGGGACTAGACGGCATTCCCACCAGCAGTGAATGATATTTTCTTTCTCTCCACATCCCCGCCAACACTTATGTTCTTATTCTTTGTGATGTGTGCCAGTCTCTGTGGTGTAAGATGATACCTCATTGTTGTTTTGATTTGCATCTCACTTAAGATTAGCGTTGTGGAGCATTTTTTTCATGTGTCTTTTGGCCATTTGTAGTTCTTCTTTGAAGAATTGTTTGTTCATTTCTTCTCCCCATTTTTGATGGGGCTAGGTGATTTTTTTCTAGTTAAGTTCTATTAGTACCTTGTATATCTTAAATATTAGCCCCTTATCTGATGGGTATTAGGTGAATAGTTTCTCCCATTCTATGGGTGGCCTTTGTATCTTAGTCACTATTTCTTTTGAGGTGTAGAAGCTTCTCAGTTTAATATATTGTATATTAATGTTATATAGTATATGTATTAATAACTATTTATTGATGACCTTTTGATACGGACTATGTATATTTATTTTTTGGTTTTATTGTATAAACATAATTAAACTTCTTTTTTCAAATAAGGTTAAAGCCTCATTTTCTCTTCAAACTTTCCATGAATAGAAGGAAAAATTTATAAACAACACACCTTATAACTTTGGCATTTCTTTCCAGATATCCCGTAAGCTATGCTGATCTATAGATTGGTAGCTATTATGGTGTTAATTATGAAATACAATCTTGCTTCATGTTATTTGAATCACTGTCACATGTTCAAAAGGATGAGAACAGGTTGAATAATGTGGTCTTATGAGAATTTATTCCTGGTAAAGTTAATAATAAGCTCATGCTTCCAAGAAAAACAAATTATCCTTAGAAATATTCATAAAATATCCTGTCTTATCTAAATGTAATATTTCAAAGATTTTCACTTTTATGAAGGTTCCTTGCATGGTCAAGATATATAAAGCATTGAAGAAAAAGAGCTTTCTTGATATTGCTTAAAACCAGTTCCAAGTCAGGGTAATGCAGATAATTTTCTAAAACAGCCTGATATTTGTCATTATCTATTAATAAAATGAAAAACTAGAACATTACAACTTATAACTGGAAATAATATTTATAAATCTTGAAGAACTAAACCAAATATAGAATGCACCAGAAGCACAATTTTCTTCAATTTTGTAGAATTGCCTCTTACTATAGGAGACAGTTTTGAAGATGGCAATAGTTCTGAAAATTAATGATTGCAAAACTCAGATAAACTTGGAGATTTATTATTTTCTGTAGAGGACTACATGTCTGTAGACAAACACTAGGTGATTTGAGTTTCTGCGTTAGAGGAACAAGTGTGTTACACTAATTCCTCCAAGGGTTTTTCTAAATTCCTATTTCCATTACTTATGTTAATCCTCTTAGGTTTTATTGTTAGAGGGTACAAGCTTTTAACCTTTAGAAAACCAGTGTGTCTCTCTTGGTTTGACAAGTGATCATTCTTTCCTAGTGCAGTACGTCTAGTCTGTTTCAGTACAGGGTTTGGAGAACTGTCGTAAAGTGCTAATTTCCAGAACACCTTTTATAAAAAATAATATTAAAGAATATGTTTGTTAAAAGTCATTTTAAAAAATAATCACATCTGGATAAAGCCTTATGTGCTGTAACCTTTCCTTGAAGAAGTTGTTCTTTTTTCCATAGTATTATGTTTTCTTGTTTATTTATTTTATTTCAAAAAAGAAAGAATTGAAGGAGCCTCAGGAGGATTGTTCAACAAGGCATGAACCAGAACTCAACCATAAGCAGGTGGGATGCTCTGGATGGAGAGAAGTGAAGACAGAAAGAAGGAAAAAAAAGAAAGGAAGGAAAGAGGGAGGGAAGGAAGGAAGTTAGGAAAGAAGGAAGGAGGGTAGGGAGGGAAGAATGAAAAGGAGGAGAGAAGAATGGAAAGGAGGAAGGGAGGGAGTGATGAAGGAAGGAAGAATAGAAAGGGGGAAGGAAGTGAGGGAGGAAAGAACAAAGAATGGAAAGGAGGAATGGAGGGAGGAAGGAGGGACGGAAGAAAGGAAGGAGGAAGGATTGAAAGAAGGAAGAAAGGGAGGAATGGAGGGAGGGAAGGAGAAAGGGAGGAAGAAAGGACCATCATAGCCCTGGAGGAAGAGTAAAGCAAAATCTCAGCTCTGTAAATCTCAGTGTTTGGACCAGATACAGAAAGAGCAACTAGTTTCTCAGCTCTGAGCTCCGAGTAAATAAAAACAGAATTCAAAGACCAAAGAGGCCCTTGTCAGTGTAAGAAGTTGATTTTAAGCACTGGTGCAGGAGTGAGGACTTTGAAAATTTCTTGGGACTACCCACCTTTATTTCTTTCCTAATTTCTTGCAAGATGCTTTGTCTAGAGTCTAGAAAGGTATCCACTACCTTTGCCAGGTAACAAAATCTATGTCCTGAGAAATGAAATCAAGCAAAGGGGAGGAAAAGGTTAGTGATGACCATTTCTGTTCTTGTATCTTCAAACTGCAAAGAAATGCATTGTAATTTGTAAAATAAATCCCACTTTGTGAAATCATCTCACCTATCGTATTTCTAACCCCCCCTGCCCCCCACAAACAGGTCTGAAGCAGATAGGATAGCTGCGAAGAATTAATGAACCAAGCCACTCAAGAGAAAGTCATGGAGTCAGTGGCTTCTTCCCTCCTGGTCTTCATGAGCCCGGTCAAACTGACTTTTCTTTATTCTCCCAGGACAAATTCAACCAGGCTGGAGATAGTAGAGTGAGATCCAGGTGGACTTTTACAGATCAAATGAATAGGTCTAAAGGAAAAAAGAAAGATGGGGAATGCCTTTGTTTTGGGTTAATAGCTGTGTCATCTTACAGTAATATTGTCACTGTCTGGAATTATATATTAGTGTATTGTATATTATTTCTATATAGGACATTTCTTTCTCCAGCCAAGTATAGAGATTTCAACAGTCCACTACCAACTTTCAGCATTAGTCTTTCTCAGTCCCAGATCCCCTCCCCATTGTGGATCAGCCTTCTTTGTCCTCTGTTCATTCATCTGGGAATCCCATCCAGTCCTGGGTCGCTGTGGCTTATTCCCTTCTTTGCAGTTCCATCTTTTCGCCCTCCACTCAGCAGGGTGGCTCTTCACCCTCACCTCCTCCTGGGCATGTGGATACAGAGCTCTCTGGGGGGGGTGGTGGTGGTGGTAGTCCTGTTCTTCCTGTTCTGAGTCTTCTAGAGGTGACAGACTCTAGGTTTCCTGGGGGGTTGGTTCCTCACCCTTTTCGCTTTTCTGGCGCTTTAGCTCCTCTTGAAGAGGTTTACTAGTCTCACTACCCAGCTTTTCAGTTGCATGCCTTTCCCCCAATCCCTCTCCAAAGCGCACTCTCTCCCCATCTCTCTTCTTCACTGGATGATCACAAGCAGCCACCAGCAGAGCTCTAGGATTTGCTGGGAATACAGAAGCCTCCGAAAGAGTCCTGGGGCGCGGGATCCACAACCCCAGCACCAGGACTCAGCTCAGGGGTGACGGAAGATCTGTTTTCCTCATTTCCATTTGCCTGCAGGAGACCCCAGACCCGCACCCGCACGATCCGGGCCTCCGCGCCCCCAGCGCGCGCGCGCGTCCACTGGGGCCTCCGAGCGCGCCACCGCCTGTCGCCGCAGCAGCAGGTGCTTTGGAGGTGGCGCGCGGTGGCAGCACGGGCTCGGGGTGCTCGGAGGGGGAGCACACCCCTCCCCTCCCCTTCGGCCTCGTCCCTTTTCAGTGTGGAGGTGACCCCCGGGACATCAGCCCCGAGGTACCCGCTCGCTCCCCGCCCCGCCACGTCGGAGTCCCAGTTCAGGCTTCGGCTCTGGGGATACGGGATCTGCGGTGGAGCCCCAGGATGTGGGGGCCACGGCCTCCTGGGCCCCCGCCGGCAGCAGAGCCTCAACCCCGGTGGGTCGCCCCATCTGGGCCCCAATGGCCACCTCCTCCAGGAACGTCCGGGCTTTTTGTCCCCCGACCCTTCGGGCTCAGCTGAGTCTGGCAACTCCGGGCCCGCGGGATCAGATCAGAGAGAGAGGGGCGCGCGTCCCCGAGTCCCTGGGGTGGGTTAGCATCTGAGAGAGAGAGAGAGAGAGAGAGAGAGAGAGAGAGAGAGAGAGAGAGAGAGAGAGAGAGAGAGAGAGAGAGAGACAGACAGACAGACAGACAGACAGACAGACAGACAGAGACATACAGAGAGACAGAGAGAGACAGACACAGAGAGACAGAGAGAAAGACAGAGAGAGAAACAGAGAGACAGAGAGAGAAGGCAGACGACCTCCGCCATCGGCTTGGCTGGGGTGAAAAAGAGCCAAACTTTGGAGGTCCTGGTCCTGCCCTCGGGCGCGCCCACCTCGGGGTTTCCAAGCCGGAGACCCCGGCTCAGAGCGACTTTCGGAGCCCCTAGAAAGAGTGGAGCCGCTGTTGCTGCTGGCCAGATGGCAGAAGAGGGGGTGGGGATGCTCAATCCGGAACCCCGCAAAATGGATCATTAACCCCCCCCCCCCCCCACCCAGGGAGGAGCGCCCCCGGCCTCCCCGTCGCCTCCACGCGTCCTTTTTGGGCACCGAGGCGCAGCTAGCAACCGGCCCCGGGGCGGCGCACCTTCCTTCTCCCCGACCCGGGGACCCTCCCCACCTTCCCCCACAGCCCCCAAACACTCTCGATCCCACGCCCACCACCCACCCACCCACCTACCCACTCCCGGCCTCTGCCCTGCGACTCGCCCTCCGGCTCCGGGGTTCCTGGAGGGGCGCGCAGCCCCCGACGATGACTCAGGCGCCCGCTGGGTAACTAAGTCGGCGGGCTCGGCCCTCACCCGCCCCCCGGATCCCATCCCAGCACCCAGCACCCCACCCCTCCGCGGACGCCCACCCTGCTGCGCCCCGCCAGCTCCCGCCGGGCTCGATCGAGGCCACTCGGACCCCGCCACCCACGGTGGATGGATGGATGCTCCGGGGCGCTGAGCGCGTCCTCGCCGCCGCCGCCGCCGTCGGTCCGGACTGCGCCCCACTCCTCCAGTCCTCCCCAGTCCCCGGCCCCGGCTCGGACTCGGGGTGCTCCGGCCGGCGCGATGATGCAAAGGAGGAGGATCGAGCAGCCGCCCGCCCAGCTGCTGGGGCCGCCGGGCGCCCGGGTGTGAGCGAGCGTCATGGTGGGAAGGCTGCAGGCTGCGCGGCGGTGAGCGAGAGAGCGAGAGAGCGAGGGAGGGAGCGAGCGAGCGAGAGAGAGAGCGAGCAGGGGCCGAGGAGGACGCACGAGTCGGATTTGGCTGCTGGGTGGGCTCGGAGGATCTCTCTCTCTCTCTCTCTCTCTCTCTCTCTCTCTCTCTCTCTCTCTCTCTCTCTCTCTCTCTCTCTCTCTCTCTCCCCCCCACCCCCTTCCATTCCATTCTGTGCTGGGTTTGCCTATTTAAAAACCTCTCCACGCCGCGCTCTCTCTCTCCCACCCCCCACCCCCCGCCGCCGCGAGTCTTCCCCGTCTCTAAATGGAATTAGTGGGGTTCGGAGCCTCGGGGGTAACGCACAGACATGGTCCATGGACGCAGCCTGTTCCACAGTGAGTACCTCGGATTCCCCCCCACCAGCACTGCCCGGCCACTCCGGGGGCCTCCGGGAAACTTTCGGGATGGATTGCCGCAGGGAGGAAGGAGCAGCGGGACGCAGGGAGGAAAGGGAAGGGAAGGAGCCTCTTCGGTGGGGTTTTTGGGGGGCCGTGCCGAGGGGCTGCGCACGTGCCCGGGGAGCCCGGGCCGGGGAAAGGCGCATGGGGAGAGGCGGAGAAGGGAAAGGGTGAGTGAGCCTCCAGAGCCCGACTTTAGGGGGTTTCTTCATTCACCGCCCCCCTTTGGAGAACCCCAGATCTGGAGCTTGAGCGTTCGCCCGCAGGGTTGCGCGAGGTTTGGGGGGGCTGCGCGGTGCGGCGGAGCTGCAGCCTCAACTCTGTTTTAGCAGCCGAGGCTGGGGGTGATGCTCCAGCGGCCAGTGCTCGGAAGGGAGCAAAACGGACTCCCCAAATGTGCCCGCCAGCCGCCGCTCCGGGGCTGGCTGGGCTGGGTTGGGTTGTGCGGCGCGGGCAAGTCCCCATGGGCGAGCCGGGGTGAGAGTGTTAATCCTGTGACACGCATTTCCAAAGCCCTGCCGGGCTGATGTGTTAATCAGAGTCCAGGCTCTCCCCACCGGGCTGCCAAGGGCAGGGTGTGTAGTGCAAAACCCCGTTAGCACGTCCCAGTGGATGTGTGTGTGTGTGTGTGTGTGTGTGTGTGTCTGCGTGCGTGTGCGTGCTGGGAGTGTGCATGTGTGTGTGTTGTGTGAGCGCATAGCCAATGTCCTGTGTGTGGACTCCGGTCAGGCCGGAGGAGTCAAGGCTTTCTTTCCTTTCTGCTCTGAGACGGACCAGTACCCTATCTAAGGTCTTCCTGCTTTTGCAGAAGGACAGGAAAATATAGAAGAGATGCTGGGAGGGAGGAGGATGAGGATGAGGATGATGGCTAGGCCATCTCTTGGAGTCATCTCCAACCCTCCACGTACAGCCCGTCTTTCTGCTGGAAGTGACTGTGGAGCGCCCCTCCCTCGCCTCAATTCCTGTTAAGTCCATTTATGATTCTGCACCTAGAACTCAGAGCTCTGGGGGCGATGGGTGGGGAGAAAGTCCTGAATCCAGTCCAGTCCCAGTGGATCTTTCTGAAGTCTCCAGAAGGGAAGACTGAAGGGGAACTGACTGGCCCTCGCTGCTCCTCAATCTAGCTGTTGTCAGGTTCTTGCTTTGCAAAAAGCAAGAACAGAGCAGAGAAGCCAGTCCGGGGAGAAAAGATCCCTTTGGATTTCCCCTCACCCCGAGAAGTTTCCCACCAGAGTCATCTTGGAGACTGAACAGAGAGACTCAGTAGAATGTTTTCTGAAACCAGCCTGCCTTTCTCAATGGAATCTTCTGGTTCTGAACCATGAACGTTAAGTTCAAGTTAGGAAGACAAGAGTTTCCTAGCTTAGGGGATGAGGGAGATGGGTTACTTGGAGGTTCATCATATTTTCAGAAGCAACTTTTAATTATATGCAAATATATGTGTCTCAGGCAGCTCTAGTGCTTCCTAATCAGTCTTGTTCTTATGATTTCCCTACCCCTCCATCTTCCCCCCTCCCCGGATTTGTCTGAGTATTTATTTTCTACCATGCAGTAGTCAGCATTGGCCATGTGTTAAGGCTCAGCTCCGGGGTGTGTGCTGTGTTGCTCTTCATTGTTTCCTGTTCCTTTTCTTCTCTTCCCCCTGCTGCTCTCCTCTGCTCTCTTTCTTCCTGGGAACCTCCAGCCGCCTTTCCCCAAAGTAGCTTCAAAACAGTGGCCCCGGAAGTCTCCTGGAACATGCCTGACCCGAGAGCCTTGCATGTTGCCTTTTGAGTTCTGAAGTCCGAATTGGCCCAGAGATCTGAGGCCTTCTCCATTGTTTCACTTGCCTGACTTCCTGAGAGATGCCTAAATCTTCCTGATTTCTTCCTTTTGCAGCAGTTTTACAAGTTCTGAGACACCTCAGAAGTGTAGACAATAATGCAACTAACCTGCCTAGGTATTGATTTATCTTTCAACTACTTTATGTCGGTGTAGAATTGCTTAATTTCAGTGTCTCTTCCTGTTGTTCTTTTCTAATTTTCCTTTTCTGTTTCAGTTGTAGCAAGTTTAATCATCCTCCATTTATCTGGGGCCACCAAGAAAGGAACAGGTGTGTGTGTTTTTTTTTTGGGGGGGGGGGCTGGGAAAATGCTATGGGAAGATCTTTTGCATGTGTATTTGCAAGATCTCTATTTTGCACACAGCGTCTTCATGTTTTGGAATTTCTGAACAGTTCATTGGGCAGGGAATTGATGAGCTTTGACTAAGATGACATATAGACTTTAATGCATTCATGAGTAGTAATCAGAATTTCTGTTTTTCATTTGATGCAAAATTGGATGTCTGCTCTTAAATTTAATTTTAAATTTTTTTTTTTTTTTTTTTTTTTTTTTTTTTGCAGAAAAGCAACCCACCTCAGAAACACAGAAGTCAGTGCAGTGTGGAACTTGGACAAAACATGCAGAAGGAGGGGTCTTTACATCTCCGAACTATCCCAGCAAGTACCCCCCAGATCGAGAGTGCATTTACATCATAGAAGGTAAGTTGAGAGCAGCTGGTGCTGCAGGGAAACTGGGCCAGGCCTGGCCAGCTCTTGGTTGTGGTTGGGCGATATGTCCATAAACATTACTAGATTGGCTGGAGATCATGGCATAAATACATCTGCATGAGCCCAATGACTGAAAAATATGAAATCCAGCTAGCCAGTGACATTATTAGTAATGGGTTTGAACGCTTAAATTTTGGAAACTTGAAACAAGACATCACCTCTCTTTTGGGTAGTGGATTGATTGATTTGGAATTCTACAGTAATGTAAATGTATGCTTAGTGAGAAATGTGTGAGGAAGCTGATGCCTTCTGAGATGAGTAATCATTAGAATCATTCTATATTTTGTGGTTGTTTCTTAGGTAATGAAACAGAATGCATGTTAGTAATGTTAGAAATAAATCTGGAAGGGTCTTTTCCGAACATCAGTCTGAATGAAAAGTTCCTTAGTTTGTTTTAGCAAGGATCATGTTCATACTTTTGTGCCAAAGTCAGAATTTCAAATGATGAGCTTCTTTTCGTTGTTTTTCGAAAGAAGAAGATACTCAGAACTGTTTCCTTATCTTTAAATGTTCTCCACTTGTATTTCTTTGCACACCCCTCTGTGTGCAAAGATATAAGTCTATTAGAGTTTATAAGCATTATAGAGCAGAATTTTCAGCTCCTCTATATATCTCTCACACACATAGACACAGTTATACAAATAAATGAATGTAAAAGAAGTACATGTTCTCAGCATGTGTCTCTTTCCCCTAATCAAAGGCCACGCTCATTTGATAGATCCTTCAAAGATACCTTTTACATTCAATTGACTTTTAGAATTTTTATTTAGAAGGGATCTCTCCATTTTTAAAGTGATTTTTGTGCCAAGACTCTTTCCTCTTAGGCTTAAAGTTCAACTTTTAGAAAAGCTGGCTCACTCTACAAGTTGTAGGGAAAATGGATTTCTGATAATACATGATAAAATTAAAACAAATCCTAATGTTTGATTAATATTTTTCTTCATGATTGATAGAAAAAGGGTTGAAGTAGAGAAATTTTGGGTTAAAAGTATTTTTCTATCATGTTACTATTTTCTCTGAGAAAATAGGGAAATGTGGGGCCAGAGGGATAGCACAAAGGACCTGGTTTGATTCTGGGCATCCCATATCATCCTCCCAGGCTGCCAGGGTTGATTTCTAAGTGCAGAGCCAGGAGTAACCCCTGAGCTCTGCTGAGTGTAGCCCCAAAACCAATCAATCAATATATAAGTAAAGTTTAAATAAAGAAAATAGGGAAATGTGTTTAAAATTTACAAAGAACTTAACATATATGACAACTTTTTTTTTTTTTTTAGACCAAAGCTATGACGCTCAGGGGTTACTTCTGGCTATGTGCTCAGAAATCGCTCCTGGCTTGGGGGACCATATGGGACACCGGGGGATCGAACTGTGGTCTGTCCTAGGCTAGTGCTGTCAAGGCAGATGCCTTATCACTCTGAGCCACTGCTCTGGCCCCAGTATATGATAACTTTTAATCTTGAACGTGAACATGTTTGTTTAACCCATTATATCAAATGGAAGCTGAGATAGAGTATTTTGCCTAATATAATTATATTTAACATATATAACATATACATAGTATGCATAATATTTATAACATATATAAATTGTTTTTTGAATTAGGAGTATGTTAAAATTGCAGATCATTGGGGCCAGACAGAGTACAGGGACAGATGGGCAGACAGACAGACAGGGGCCAGTGTTCAGGTGCTTACTTGCAAGTGGCTAATCCTGATGTGATAGCATATACTGCATGTGGTCCCTGTAGTGGAAGCGTCATGCCCCCATCCCAGGAGATTGGAGGGTCTGGAAGCATATGCCGATGCAGGAAATAATCCATATATGGTTAAGGGGATAAAATAGACTCAAGAACTTCCACATGCAAGCCTTCCTCTCCTAAGAAACAAGTTAGCTCAATATTTTTCCCTGAGACCCAGGGTATTTATTAGGAAGCACAAGAACACATCCTGGGGTTGAGAATAGATAGGGTAAAAAAAACAATTAAAGGATACTTCCATCCAAAGGTGCTTTCTTTCAATGAGTGACAAAGATATCCTGAACAGGAAGGAACCCAGTTAACTCAACAGTCCCCAGAGCATCTGTTGGAGTGATGCCCAGTGGTGCCAATGCAGAACAGAGGCAGGAATAAGCCTTGGACACCACTGGCTGTGTCTCAAACCAAACCAAATTCCCCCAAACTTCAAATCATTAAAAAAAAAAAAGAATCAACTACTTTTCTCAAGGAATTTAGTAAAGACCGATTATGAAACCTGGAGTTTCATTTAATTGTTTATTATTACTTTCAATTAAAAAGCATTGCTTACATTTTACTTACTTATTTAGGTTGAGGGGGTTCATACCCGGTGATGCTCAGGGATTACTCCTACCTCTATTCTCTGGAATTACTCCTGACATTTTTGAAGGATCATATGGGGTACTGAAGATCAAACCTGGGTTGACTATGCAAGGCAAGCACCCTACCTGCTGTAGTGTCTCTCCAGTCCCTGGCATTTGGTTTTAATACCTTACACAGATACACAGCTAGAATTTCTTTGTAGCTAAGCCAAAATCAAAACTGAAAAGTCGGGAAGTCAATAAAACCTCTAATCACTGATAATCATACTTCTCAACTCTCTCTGAAATGCTTCCCATCGGCTACTTTGCATTTGCACATTGATTTAATAACTATTGATTGACCAGCTATTAAGAAACTATCATTATTCCTGGAACGACTTAGAGACTACTGAATAAATTAACCATGGTAGCTCATGTGATAGAATCTACAATACAGCTTGAAGACTCTACCATGTTCAGTAAAAAAATTTAGCACGATACCAAGGGAAGGAAGAGGACTGAAGATAAAAGATGCTTACTTGAGAAAAAGGATTAGCGATAACTGTTCCTGCAGATTTGGTAATTTTGAAATCTGGTTAGTTGGGTACCCCCGATTGTATAGGGGTTCAGCACAGAACGAGGGAGAGGAGAGGAAGGAATGTCTCAGAAAACAGATGTTGGTATATATTATTTCTATCTTACCGATGAAAGAATGCGATTCAGTAGGGCGCTGGGAAATCATTTACTAGAAAAAGCAGAAAGAGATTTTGTGGAGTAATTGAAGGACACGTATATATGCTTCAGGGATTGGAAAGACCAGGTCAAATTCCAAGACTGAACTACAGAAAGACTTGGATAATGAGTCAAAAGAAATAATTAGGAAACTTCACTGGGAGTGACCAGTCCAGGGAGGAGAGCCTAGAGAAGCCTGGACTCTGTCAAAATAAGGTTCATTGATATGTCAGAAGAAATTACATTTTTGTTTATGAGGTGTCTCCTAAAGATTTTGACTCTCTGAAGGTGTAAGTCATTGAAGAAGTCTCAGCTAGGATTGCATATTTATAGGCCATAAATACAGGGATTGTTTTGAGCCTGTTAAGAACCAAATTATTCAGAGTGTGTGGATCATTATTTTCAACCCTGGAAACATTCAAATAACTGCATCTGTCTGGGATTTGTGATTTACTTGACTTTTGCTGAAGCTTCGGTATCTTCTTACTTTATTTCCACTGGTCATGCTACTGGATCTTAAGCACTGGAAGAGCATGAGGAGGAATAAGAATTTTGAGGGAGTTTCTGGCAAATAAAATATAAGAAAAGAGTATCCTTGTCTGGGAACAGAGAACCAGAAAAGTGAACTAGAAAATTCAGAAAAGTTGCAGCCAGAGGAATAGCACAGCGGGGAGGGCATTTGCCTTGCATGTGGTTGACGCGGGTTCAATCCCCTTCATCCCATATGGATCCCTGAGCCTGCTAAGATTCATTTCTGAGTATAGCCCCAAGAGTAACCCCTGAGCACCACCAGGTGTGGTCTCCAAACAAAAACAAACAAATCAGAAAAATGACTGGATTGGGCAGTTTTCATAAGCAGGAATAAGGAGAAGCTAGTGCCTACGAAGAAATGATGGTGGAAACACTGCATGGATGATGATGCAGTTTATAATTCTTGGGAACTAACTGCAGGTGATTTTAGGATGTTGTTCCATTGATGGGTTTGTGTGCAAGCCATTTCATCAAGAATAGAGGAGTGATTTGGGAGTGTCTGAAGTATATCAAGATCCAAGAAAGTAAGGCAATTTATTTTTGGTTTTCTTTGCCCCTTGTTCATTTGTGTGTGTGTGTGTGTGTGTGTATGTGTGTGTATGTGTGTATGTGTGTGTGTATGAGAGAGAGTGTTAGGATTTTGGGATACCTGGTGATGTATAGGAGCAAATTTTTGCTCTGTGCTCAGAAATTTCTCCTGGCAGTGCCTAGGTAACTCTGGGTGCTATGGATTTTGTAGGTGAATCATTCATTCAGCCCTTTAAGCCATATCTTAGCCCTACCTTCACTTCTTTTAATGGGACAGTCATGTTTTATTTTGAAAGGAAACTTCAATTCCATAGAAAAGGTAAATGAAACAATACCTTTGAGAACAAACCAGGGCAAATCATTGGTCAAGTTTCTTGAGGAACAGTCATTCATAGACCCTTTCACTGTGTTCATGGGGTGTGAACACCCCTGCAGAGCAGGGACAAGATTCTGTCTATGTGTTCATTGCTACTGGACATACTTCTATCTGAATGGGACCAAGGATTACCACAGAGATTCTCCTCCAAACAGAACCACATTTCAGATGAGAGATTGCAGACTTGTCAGTGAAAAGCTGTTGGAAAGTGAGAGCATGGGAGGTGGAGAAAATGTAGATTTAGGGAGTCAGACCTATTTGATGTTTCATATTCCACCAGAATGTTGCCTGCTTAGTCTACAACCCAAATCACATGACAGTCCTCATTTTTAAAAAGTTATGCTACTTCAAATGTTCAGCTAGGTCTTAGAATAAAGAGATAGAACAGCAGGTAAGGTGCTTGCTTGTCTTGCTTGCAGCCCACCTGGGTTTGAGCCAACAAATAGAAGTGATTCTCAAGCCTCAGACTTAGAAGTAAATTTAAGCACTGTCTAATGTGTCTCAACAACAATAACTATTTAGCTAGCATAATTTTTATGTAAGTGTTATGAGTTAATGTCTAAAAGTTGGACCCACCGATAGTGAATTGTTCTTATATGATGATGTGGAGACCCAAAGTCTGATTGATAGTGTATTTTGGAAGACAACTGGGATATTTGTTTTTCCCATGTTCACAGAACTTATGTGACAATAAGAAGGAAGTTACCTGAATGCATGTTAGTAATCATGTATTTTCTGGTAGGGAGGATAGAATTGACCAGTTTGAGGTTATTTAGCACAGAACCATTCTTATTCCTGAAAGCTTTTAAACCAGGCACTTATTGTACCTAAAAGCATTGTTGGAATTTCTAAAACTAATGGTCAGAGTACTTTGCCTATGAAAATAAAAGTTTTCTAACTAACCTTATACTGGTTTATTGAAGAATAAAACAAGCATCCATATTATAGGATGGTAGTATTTATAAATGGACCAAATGAATATTGCAGAATGGGGTTCATTTTGTTATGAAATTGAGTCTTATTTTTGGAATATGACTAGGGTTAACCCTTGTTTTTCTAGCGTATTAAAAATGGTTTGATACTCTGCAATCTATCATTATGGAAGTGTCTTTTATATTTTTGCAATCTAAATAATGGTCAATAAAATCATTCCTGAATTTTCTTGGAAGAGTAAAGCATGTTTCTTTCCAATGTCTAAAGAATAAAAAATATCTCATGTGATTAAACATATACTGGTACTTAGCTTTATTTTTCTCATTAAAATGGTCAAGTCTTTTAGAACACACAAACACATCTTTCACATAACTTTTAACATTGATTGACCTATAGTCAGTTCATTTTCAATATCATCTTTTGAGAAAACAGATGTGGAGACTCATCCCTGGTTGGCTGCATGCAAGGCAAGGGCCCTCTCCCAGCAGCATTACCTCTCTATTGCATTCAGGTCCTTAATTTTCAAGCCATCAGGGTGAAATGTAATTGAGATTTAAGAACTGGTGCTTTGCAGATGGCAGTTGTTTCAGGATGATTATTGTTGGCCCACTAGGAGCAAACCCTGCTCGGGCTGGTTTTTGCACTGTCAGGTAGCTGGGATACATCTGAAGAAGTTAAGTTAAGGGAACAGCTAGCTATTGACTAAGTAGGATAAATGTGTGTTGACAGTTTATAATTCTGGCTATCCTGGGGGCTCCTGGCTAAATATCTGTCTGGAATAGCAGAGATTTGGATTGTTTTTGAGAGAGGCAGGAAAGAACAGAATCACTAGCCAATACATTTCCGTCTTGACATGATTCCAGTGAGCTTGCAAACATCCCAGAAAACAAACTCATTGCAATTCATCTAATAAATTCAGCTAACAACGTTTCTTTTGAGACATCAGCAATGCTTAATAAAATGCTTTGTATATAGATAGAATTTTTGTCATTAATAAGTAAAGGTAGAAAGGAAGTTTTTTTCAAAGCCTGATTTTCTTGCATATTAGAAGTTAGCATTTTTTTTTTTTTTTTTGGTTTTTGGGCCACACCCGGTGATGCTCAGGGATTACTCCTGGCCAAGCGCTCAGAAATCGCTCCTGGCTCAGGACCATTTGGGATGCCAGGGATCAAACCCAGGCCTGTCCTGGGTCAGCCACATGCAAAGCAAACACCCTACCACTGTGGTATTGCTCCGGCCCCTAGAAATTAGCATATTAGAGATAGTCACTTCTGAGAGTGGTAAAACGCTAGAAAGCCTCTAACATTAAGCTGTCATAGAAACTATGGCATATGAAAAGACTTGATCTGGACTGTGTGACAGTGAGGAAAATTTGGAAGTGTGACTGGGTGAAAATATCTTCCAGAATCTTCTATGTCATGTGTGCTGATCATCACTTATAGCCAAAAGTTGCTGCTGGACTATTTACAGTCCCAGATAGACCTATGTTGTGTTCCAGAAAAAAATATTTTAATATCCCTGGATCTGAAATTTTAGCTAATCAAGACACGTACGTGATGGATCTATTTGAGGGTTCATATTGTATGTTAATCAACTCAAATCAGTTCTAACCTGAAAGCTTATATTCAGAAAATATGTTAAAAGTCACAGAGAAGGGGCCGGAGAGTTGACATGGAGGTATGGCATTTGCCTTGCATGCAGAAGGATGGTGGTTTGAATCCCGGCATCCCATATGATCCCCTGAGCCTGCCAGGAGCTACTTCTGAGTCTAGAGCCGGGAGTAACCCCTGAGCGGGGCCAGGTGTGACCCAAAAACAAACAAAAAAAGTCACAAAGAAATGCACCTTTCTTTTATCCCTAAACGTGACTCAGCAAGCTGTTAATATAGTGATTTGTTTGTTTCCTGTGTGATATAGAAATGGTAAATTTTGGTGCAAAATCATGAATTTTAAAAATCATTTTATAGAAATTCTATGGAACTCTTTTTATCATTTAGGAAACTGAATTTTGCATTTTGTATTTCTGTACATATCACACATTTCTAGAAGGTATATTCTTAATAGTTGAAGAAAAAAATGTCAAGCTAAAAATTTAAGGAAGGCCCTTCTAAGACCATTGTTTTCTTTCAGCTGCTCCAAGGCAGTGCATTGAACTTTACTTTGATGAAAAATACTCTATTGAACCTTCCTGGGAATGTAAATTTGACCACATTGAAGTTCGAGATGGACCTTTTGGATTTTCTCCGATAATCGGGCGTTTCTGTGGACAGCAAAATCCACCGGTAATCAAGTCCAGTGGACGATTTCTATGGATTAAATTTTTTGCTGATGGGGAGCTGGAGTCTATGGGATTTTCAGCACGATACAACTTCACACCTGGTAAGTAGGAACTCAATTTCTTTATTTCCTTATGGCTTTCATTCCTCTGTTTTCTATATTCAGTTTTCAAGATGTATAAGAAAACTTGATGATTTTTCCAAGCAATTTCTAGTTTGATTTAGAGCCAAATCTGTGTCTTTTCACTTAATGAGTTCCGAAAAGGGAAAAAAAAGTTATAGTATTGCCTTTACTAGGAGTAAAGTATAAAGACTCTACCTGGTTATTCAAAGCACAATTAATGAAATGGATCTCACTCCTCTGAAATTTATTATTGGTGGAGTAGTCTATATTAGTGATTGATTATATATTGAATCCCAGTGAACTTGAAAAGGCAATTGTAGAATTATGAAATGCATTCTTTCAAAGGGTATTTGGCTAATTTAGAAAAAAACTCAATGGATCTGGAAATGACCAATTCAAGCAAAAGTACCCTATAGAAGACAGATTAATATATTTTGAGAAATGCAAATATCTAAGCTTTAATGAAATGACAATCACGTACCAAATGTAGCCTAAAATGGCATTCGGTATATCTTAGAAACTATCCTTCTTATGCAATTATGCATTTTATGGCAATTTTTCTTTTAATCTGCTATTATTGAAGAGAGTCTGTGATGTGTTATGGACTCATTTTATGATGGAATCCGGATTATTACAACACAAATGATCTCTCCATCAACTATCTGTTTGGAGGGCTTTACTCAGCAATGTTCAGGCTTTACTCTTGGCTCTGTGCTCAGAGTTCACTGCTCTCATGGAAAGAGAGACCCTACATGATCTGCAGATCAAAGCTGGGTCAGGCACATACAGGATGTGAAACTTTCACTCTCTTCTCTCCCTTCAGCACAAAGTTAGTTCTAATTTTACCTGCCAGAAAGTCTCCCTGGAGCCAGTGGAGACTGGGTAGAGCCATTTTTAATGGGAAAAGGAGAGTTTCACAAAGGATATTGTTTCTCTATAACTGCCTACTTTTCAGTTGGTATATATTGTGCTTCTTAAATAGTCATAGGCAATAGGTGATGTTGGGGTATATGTAAAGTTCCCTGACATTTTTGTTCCATGTCTGGAGCTCTGGGAGTGGTTCTGAGGCTCAGTTTCAACATTCACACTTGAGAAATAATGAATGCATGTGTTACGGTGATTCTTCTTCCCTGTGGTTTGTGTAAAGTAACTCAGATATTAATGGCACTACATCTAGAGACCTTCCATACTTGGAATATTTTCACAGAATGTCTAAAGGATTGTGTGTTTAACAATGATTTGGAGAAATTAAGGAGTTTCAGATGTGGTCAGACTGATTTGCTATTTCAAAATTGCACAGCCATTTAGATTATGTGACCTGCTAGATTGTAGATATTGGGTTTATATCAATAATGATACAATCATGATATCATGATATCATGGTTTAGGGGTCTTTCATTTATTTCATCCTGGACTTGATGATCCTGGATGAAGCCCAGGGTCTAAATTGGTGATTTTAAGATGACTCTGGGGTTAGCTAAAGGACTTTATTATTTGCGGACTATCCTTGAAAGCTCTCTCTGGGCCAGCTTTGTGGAAGACTGAAATCTGGAATCTGGGTTTCCAAAGAAATCCGCTTTGTTCTGTGTTGTCCAGTTTGTTTTCTTTATCTATGTAAGATTTTACTACCAGAAATAGCAGAATGTAAGAAGTGTTGTTGGAGAAATGAAATCAAGAAATGAATTTAAGGATGTGTTGAGAATGGTTGGGTTCTCCTGTCTGCATTCCCAAGTGGAGTCTGGTACTTGGCATCAGATGGAGTACCAGGCCTATAGCACCTCCAAGTATGCACAAGTTGACATATTTCTTTGTTGTTGTTTTTGGGCCACACTCGGTGGTGCTCAGAGGTCACTCCTGGCTCTCAGCTCAGAAATCATTCTTGGCAGGCTCTCGAGACCATATGGGATGGAGGGGCTTGAACCCGGGTCTGTTCTTGGTTATCTGCACGCAAGGCTAACACCCTATCACTGCGCTATCACTCCAGGCCCACAAGTTGGCATTTTCATTTGCTTTAGTGGCACAACAATCCACCTTCACTATAGAGTCGTGATGTCTGGGCCAGGTAGATAATTAAATCTGTGGAGGAGGTTGGAAGAGTCTGGAAAGAAAGCTAGGTCCTAGGACTAATGAGGGAGCCAGGTTTAAGTTTCATGTTGATCAGCTTTTGATCTGAGCCTATGATTCCAGTGGTCATAAAGGTAAATAAAGTCAGAAAAAAGTTCCTTGAACCTTGATTCAGTACTAGCTTTCTTGTCTATTCGCTGTCCACATTGGCCATGACCCTTCACAGTTTAAGTCTTACGATTTCTGCTTGTAAGCAGGATACTATCCACACCTCTCAAGATGGCCCGATGGTGGTCAACCAATTCTTATTTTGGATGCTTTTGCATTCTGTCACTATTTATTATTTTTTTTTACTTGTTTGCAGAACTAAGGGGTAAAGGTTTTAGGAGCATATATGACTCATGTTTTGAAAATGACAACTTGTAAGGTTAGAGAGTAATATAGTGGATAGGGTGCTTGCCTTGCATGAAAAGGACAACTTGTTTGAGGCTATTTTGGGGGGGAGACATGGAAAAATAACCCCTCTTTCACCTTTTATTTTCCTGGTTGAATTGGAGGGGATTTCCATTGCCAGAAAGGTCCCTGATATTCAGGCTATCTTAGGTAGAACTACAAAGGTTGAGAGTCCTGGGAATGCAGGTAAAGGAGCTACTGGCCTCACATTCTTTTAAAAGTCACAATTTTATATGAAAGTGGTTCTACTCATTGTTGGAGGCTTTTCTAATCTATGTGAAAGCCAAAAGAGCAGTGCAAAGGCCAAGAGGTATATTTATTCTTTTTGTGACTTTTCACATCTAGAATCTGGTTTTTAAGGTCATTACACATGTTTGAGATCAGGATGCTGAGTGCATACTTGAGCTTAGAAATGGATCACAGAAGCCCCAGTCAAAATTGCATATAAGTGTACATTTATGTCCATAATGTATATACATAAATCTACATGCTTAAATATACATATGTGTATTTTTGATAGAAATCCTTAATAATTTAAATTGTCCTGTAAGGATGAGCACCTGGTATTCAGACTGTAAAAGGTGAAGAAACCAGCGACTGAGGTTTAACTTCCTACTATGCATATAGAGTAGCATCTGGCTAAGGCATTTGATTCATATCCCTAACCTGAATCATTGTTTTCTACAATGATGTTCTTGGTCTTAAGCCACCAGCTCAGTAAACCACTCATAGGCCCAAATTCCAAAGCCAGTTCCCAATGTCCACATCACTTGGCTTTTACATTCAGGTGCCAATTTTTCATACAAATGGCTCCACACTTGCTTCTAGATCTCCTTGAACTCTTTGACATGCCCACTCATGCTAAAATTAGCCTCAAAACCAACTCTTGTTGCTTTTGGTTAGAAATTTTATTTGAGTTTTTCCATGTCTGTTTGTGTTGAGGTGGTGACTGGGAGTTGTGCACCTTTGTTGTGATGCTTACTGGTTTTCACACTTGCCAGTGACTCTAGGACAGTTCCACATGGCAGAGGCCACATGTCCATGCAGAGAGTGACAGGCTTCAAACTCATGGCCTCACTTTTACAAGTGTCAATTCTGTTACTGTTGGTATCTCTACTTGTCAACTGAAGCTAGAAAAGCATTAGCCCCTCAGAGGTGACAAGTAGGAATGGAGAAGAGTGGAGAGAAGAGCCAGAGAAGATGCCATAGAAACATGCTTAAAAGTTTAGTTCTCTCTTGACATACTTGGATGATTCCTGACTTATTTTTTTCACATGGATTGTGATTATTTTGGAGGACTGTCATTACTGGGTCCACTGTGCTCTGATGAATCACCTTGGATTAGAGTCCAGCATGCTAAGAAGGATGGTGATATTGAGTAAAAATGAAGGAGAAATCAGGCAGCAGATCTCAAGGCTGTGGAAGTGAAGGATGATGGATGAAGAGGCTTCCAGAAGGGAGGAAGACTGGCACCTCATGGAGGGAAAGCTCCTGGCAGTTGCTTGCAGAAAAAGCTTCTCTTCATGTACAATCTGACTTATGCCATGACGTCTGCACAGCAGACACTCTGCCACTTCTGAGAAGGGAGGTGGATTCACAATCACTGACAGTGTTCAAAGTCACAGAAGGGAAATTGGAAAGCATAGGGAGTTTAGCAATAGCAAAGCACAAAGCATATGACAGTGCTCGTGAGAATAGAATTCTCTTTTTTCTTTTCCTAATAAGGCAGTTGTTTCCTTAAAATATTTAAATCAATTTGCTCCGTAAGAATTTATGATGAGAATTTTTTTTAATGATAAAAGAACTTTAACAATCCTGGAGTTATATTCATCAAACTCCTAATAATGATTTGCTGAAGCAGGAGAGGTATGATAGGAGGAATGAGGAAGAATGAGAATTCCTAATGAGTCCCAGAGGAATCTTTATCAGCATTTAAATAGTGATTTAATTGTTGAAAGGATACTTTATTTTTATATGATTTATATCACCAAACCTACTTCATATTATGAGATAAAAAGATAAATATATAATTGGTTCTTATGTGAATTATTAGAAGACCATCTAATTTTTCATACTCAGCAAATATTTTTTACTCAAAGTAAAAATGCTTTCTGAAACAAAAGCATTTTTCTCTGATAAAACCTACCTCCTGCAAGCTTTAAATTTCCTTTGCTACTAGAAAGGGGTCAGTCAGGAAGAAAAGGGTAACAGCATTGGCATTACCGGGGACTTTAATCAATACTAAGTTAGAAAAATAACCGAATGCTTTTCTCCTGGGGAAAGTAATCTTTCCCATCTTGTGAAGAACAAATATATCTGGTTCACTTTATTGTTTACTTCGTGGTAGAGGCTTCTGCTATTTACAGATTACAAGTGGATTTTTTATGCAATTTTGCAGTGTATGTTTATGAGATATTTTGATGGTATTTTTATGCCCAAATTGGATAAGAATAAGATTCTGTTGGCTCTAATGGAGGCACTTAACCAAAGTCTCTGCCTCAACATAGCAAATGAGTGAACTAAATTTAAACTTTGGAAGTCGGATAACATGTTCATGCACTTGAAATTATTATGCTTTGCACTTCCAACTTTTGTCTAAGGAGCTCCAAGTATTTGAAGAACATCCTCTCAAACTCTGTGTTGATGGGCTTTAAAGACAATGAAAATAAATATTGTGGTGCAGTGATTTTAATAGAATATTTTAAAGTGATTTTTATGCATAGTCAATCTAACATAATATTTAGGTAAAATATTACCATGGAGCTAGTGTTATTTAACTTATGTCATGCAAACTATTTCTCTTATTCTCTGATCTGAATGCCTGTATATATTAACTGTTAAAAGCTCATTATTTCTTAGGAGTCAAGGATGTATCTTGGTGCTAGGCTTTGCCGGTATAAGACACTCTATTTAATACCTAGCACCAGCACCATTTCCCCAGAAATAATCAACCCAGCTTTTGAAAATTTCTCATGAGTGTTCTGAAATGTGTACTGGCAAGAGAGAAAAAAATGTTGCTATTATTATTTTTTTCCAGTAACTAAAGATATTTTCCTTACAGACACCCCCCACCCCCCCAGCTCCACACATGTTACTCTGAGAAATACACAAAGTGATTTCTGAGCACTAGGGATGGTCATTGAGAACTGCTAGGTCTTACGCAAAACCTATCTCTCCCACTGATTCTCAAAAAAAAAATAAAAAATAAAAAAAGAAGAGGCTTTACAGGCTTAGATTCAAGAAGGAGTTTATTGCTTACTTTGATTTTGATAGCGATGAAAAATTGAATTGATTTAGGCTTGATAAGATTGATTTGGCCTCTTCATTCAATTTATAGTGTATATTCCAAATATACTAATGGTAAGTGCAAAAAAAATCCTATTAAGTAGGAAACACGTAATTTTTTTTGAGGCATACTTCTTATAAACTAAAGTTCATTGCATGATGCTCATGATAATACACTTCAGTCTTTCGCTGGCATTTATCCTGGAGTCCACCACCGGCAGATTCCCATCTATCCATAGAAGAGAGGATTTGGGTGTGGGGGTAGTGGTGGGGAGGAATAAGGAATAAACAGACAGAGACGAAATGCTGATGGGTCTAGGTGGGTGTACAGGAGAGAAGTTGAGAGTGGGAGAAAAATTTCCAGGATTAGCTTCCATCTGTGCAGACAACATTGAAAGCAGTCGCAAAGGAGAAAGAAGATTTTTAAGAAGTTTTCTGTAACAAAAGCATTTCTTCCTCATTTGGGTGGTTCCTGGAGAGGTAGAAAACAGTGTGTTAATTCTTCCTTGATGGTTCATGGAGGAACTGTATATTTTCAAATATCGTCTATGTAGAATGTGTGTCTGTGGGGCTATAATTTTTGTTATGAGTGTGTGATTTTTTTTAAGATCTGAAAAATACCTTAGATGATCTTGTTCCATAGGAAAGACGAAGAATCCAAATGTTTGGAGAGAAAGGGTTGTTCTTATTAATGAACTGTGTAGAAGCTAAGCCACTGCATGTTTATTAGTTATATAAGCTCTGTACTGCTACTCCTGCCACCAAGGGTAGAGAATATGACTTTAATTACATCACTTATGGCAAGTACTTTTAGTACAGTTATATTAGGAAAGTTAATTAAGGGATAATACTGTATCACCCACATTTCACCATTAACTGGTGTCTGCATTTCAAACTTTACCTTTTCCACGCTGTCTAAAACTTTTTTTTCAAAGGCAACGCTCTCAATGCCCCCTGCCTTCTCCCACTCTTAAAGAATTCTCCCTTTCAATCCATCCAAACCTGCCCTGCAAGGATTTATTTCCTGTTCTCAGTATCTTCTTTCACTGCCACGGTCAGTTGTTTGTATAATGAGTTCAGGTACTGAACACTAACACACAGCAGAAATCTTTCATTTTTTTCTGGTAGATCTACTACAGTGGTTCCTCCGAACACACAGGCATCTAAAAGTTTTGTGTATTACTTCTTCACTGCCCAGTTGGCAACACCATCCATCTCTGCAGGGCTGTTGTGTAAAGGTATGCATTAAGACCTTCACACACTTCAGGGAGTAAGTTGGCTTTGTCCCATTCCAATGATGATTCCCTGAAGCAGAGTCCTATCTGGAGATGAGGCTCATGCTCATTTGTGGTTTGGTGTCTTAGGGATCAGCTGTCCTTACTAGTTATGATCAATCACTTCATCACACAGACCCTCAGTTGTCATTCAAACATCAAAAGATCAACAACCTTCTTTGTGGAAATTGTTCTTAAGGGAAATTGCACCTTTTGAGCCAAGAATCAAAGAGAGGAAGAATGACTACATTTTTTTCCCAGTTGATGTTATCTTGAGTCTAGTTAATATTCTATTATCTCCATTTGTATTATATTAGCAGTTTCTCGGGTTCTTGGAAAAGCCTTCTTCAAAAGCCTAACATTTATTTTATTGTTTCACAGTCAAAGAATGTGGGTTTCTAATTATAAAAAGCCCATGCTTTGCACCTTAGAGAACATTATTGTCTTTTCATTTTTTTACAAGTTCAGTTTCATCATAATTTGCTGATTGTTTGAGGTTTGCTAGTTTATTTTTTACTGTGAAGAATAAATCGGAATTGCTGGAAATGTAACTCACTTATGATTGTCTGAACCAGAATTGTTTCGTTAATTTAAAAGTTTTATATAATAATAGTAGCTCTTTAGAGTTTATGTTGCTATTATTAAGGTCAATCACAGAATAACCAAATATGCCATAGTTATATTTGCTGCTGATCTTTATTTAGCTATCTATTATGCAAACACTGGAAATTCAGCATATACAAAACTGTTTCTTCTCTTTAGTACTTAGAAAAAAAGTGAAATTATGTTTAGTAGACAATGAATTATTCCATAGCAAAATCAATAAATTTGTAAATATATTAACTTCCAGAGCACTAGGAAATCAAACTAGTAGAGCATTGGATTGAGGTTTCCAATGGGCTGCTTTTAATACAAGGATATTAACTTGGATCATCTGGAAGGATCCCATAGTCACAAATGTTTTTCAGAGCAAAAGAGCAAGGTTGAAGAACCAATTCCAGAGAGATGTAATGTAAGACAGACTCAGTGATCCAACTTCACTTTGAAAGATGAAAAAGAAGGGCCAGAGTGATACAGAGTGTATAGGGCATTTTTCTTGTACATGGTAGACCTGAGTTTGATCTTCGGCATCCCACCCTTTTGTGTGTGTGTGTGTGTGTGTGTGTGTGTGTCTTTTGGGTCACACCCAGCAGCGCTCAGGGGTCACTCCTGGCTTTTACGCTCAGAAATCGCTCCTGGCAGGTTTGGGGGACCATATGGGATGCCAGGATTTGAACAGCTGTCCTTCTGCATGAAAGGTAAATGCCTTTCCTCCATGCTATCTCTCAGTCCCCACCTGGAATAATTTCTGAGTGCAAAGCTAGGAGTAAATCCTGGGCACCATCGTGTGTGGCCCCCCCATAAATGATGGAAAAGGGAACCATCAGCTAATTGTGGCAATTCTTAGAAGCTGTAAAAAACAAGGGAATTTATTCATCTTCTCTGAGATTTATTGATACACTGTTTTTAATTTAAGAAGACATAAGCTTTAGATATGCAAAACTGTAAGAATGACAATCTGTGTCATTGAAAGTCACGAAGTTTATAGAAGTTTTTACAATAGCAAAAGGAAACAGGAAGTTATGCATGACAGGAAGTAGAATGATTCTTTAAAACTTTACCTAAAATCTTATTCAAGTTAGGCAGTGGATGAGAGTGGCATATTTCTGAGATGCAGCATGCAGTAAATTGTTCAAAATTATATGAAGATGTCAATAGCTGCCTTGAAAATGCATCAAGAAATGAGAAATGGGGGCATGAGAGATAGATATGGAGGTAAGGCTTTTGCCTTGCATGCAGAAGGACGATGGTTCGAATCACGGCATCCCATATGGTCCCCCAAGCTTGCCAGGAGCCATTTCTTATTGTAGAGCCAGGAGTGACCCCTGAGCGCTGCCAGGTGTGACCCACCCACCAAAAAAAAATGAAATGAGAAATGTAGTAGAGAAAAATATATATGCCTTTCCAATGACAAATAATCATAAACAGTCTGGTGATAGATACAGTCATTCAAAATGCTGAGTTGGAGTTGCTGCATCTGTAGATCTGTATTTGGAAAGTGGAAAAGGGTGTCTTTCTTATATTGAATCAGAAAGTTTATCAAAATTGTGTTCAAGGATGTAGAATGCACATCTTAATATTTAGTGGAATACATTGCTGAGCCAGATGTTGAAGGTTCAATGTTGTTTTTTCTTGATTCTTTATGAGAGGCTAAAGGAAGACACATGTTGAGAGGAAAACTGTTTTAGCCAGAAGAAACCAACATTCTGAGACTCAAGGTTCAATATCATTTAAAATTTAGGAGACCTAAGTTTAAAATTATGTTTGTTAGAAATTTTTTTTTATTTTTGGGTCACACCCAGCAGCACTCAGGGGTTACTCCTGGCTCTATGCTCAGAAATCGTCCCTGGTAGGCACAGGGGACCATATGGGATGCAGAGATTCGAACCACCTTCTGCATGCAAAGCAAACACCTTACCACCATGCTATCTCTCCGGCCACATAGAGACCATTGTTAACAGAAGAGTAAAACACACAAGCTCAATCATAAATAAGTAAATAGAAGCTCTTGTAACTTAGCAAACATAATGATAAAAATAAGACAAATGAACTGAAAGGAAAATATGAATAAAGACTTCAACAAAGAACACTTAAGATACTGTCTTTTACAGAGAGAAAGGAAAAAAGGAAGTAAGGAAGGAATGACAGTAGGAAGGAAGAAAGAGGGAGGGTGGGTGGGAAAGGTTAGGAAGGGTTAGGAAGGGAATGAAAGAAAAAAAAGAAAAATCTAAATATATAAGTAGATAGTCTTTCAAAATAAAATTATAAAAATAAAAGATATAAATAATTCTTAGAGAATAAAATTATTCAGTGGGGTCAGAGCTATAGCACAGCTGTAGGGCATTTACCTTTCACACGACTGATCCAGGACAGACCTCAGATCAATCCCCTGGTGTCCCATATGGTCCCTCAAGCCAGGAGCGATTTCTGAGTGCATAGCCAGGAGGAACCCCTGAGCATCAATGGGTGTGTCTCCCAAACCAAAATAAATAAATAAATAAATAGAAATAAATAAAATTATTCAAATATTTGGTCTCATAAAAGTCATGTTAGAATAAACTGTATGGCTCAGAATTCCCTTCAATCATTTCAGCACAGCCTAAAATTGGGATAATATTATTGAAGCAAGACTGTTGGAGTATGCTGTCACCTGAGTAAGGCTGTTGTGAATGTTGTATTGGCAGAAACATGATCAGAGAATGTGAATGGAAAGGAACTGGTCAGTCCACAGAAGTGCCAATGTGCAAGAAGGACTTTGATAAAACTACTCAGCTCTATACCATCTTTAAAAATGGAGAAAGACTGATTCAGAGAACCTAGTTTCAAACTGACAGTAAGGCCTGGAACTCAGAAGTTAGAACAGTCTCACAGAAGTCTTCATTCACACCCTGAAATTAACTGGTTTTCATAAAATGATTGGGATTAGAGATTTTTCTTTCCTTTAGTTTTCCCTCTTCTCAGCAGGAGTGTTAATAAATCACATTATCCGACAGCCATACCATTGTTTTTGAAGTTTGGGAGATGGTTTTGGAAATACAGGTTAACATACGGAGAACACGTATCCTGGAGTGGGTTATCCTAGTAATTTATTCATATCCACTTCTATGGAGATGGTCTCTGTTGAGGTCTTGTGATTTGGACATTGAGTTAATGTTTAGCAAGTTGAGATTTTGAGACTTTCAGATAGCTTGGGATAGGGTAAACATATAGACTTGAAACTTGGTTGAGCAATAATTTGGAGCATGATAGGAAGATAATGAAGCAAGGAGAATTTGTAGCTGAAAGTCTAGAACATACAGATATGGGGTGTCACATGACAAAGGAATATCGAGGCTGTGAACAGAATTTAAGTTGCAGATTGGTTGCTTCTAAGCAAAATTATTCTAGATGATCTGGTGGCTAGAGTAAATACCATGGTATTCAGTGTGGAAGAGGTAGGCAGAGAGAGGGTCAAATGTCTTGTTTTTGCCTTTGAAAATAAAAGAAGCTTGGGATCAGGAGGGTGGTCTGTCGAGGTGAACAAATGATGCAATTCTGTCATCAATACTCCATAAAAGGGGCCCACATTTATTGACAACTTGACTTGAACTTGGGGAGACCCAAATCAGAGTTGATCTTAAGAATTATCAGACAGAAAACTTTGCATCGAGAATCCACACAACATTAATTTTAGACACTGAAGGAAACTCATAGAACACATAACACATTTTTAAAAAGAGAAGCGAAAATTGAAAATGATTTAGAATATCAGGGGTCCTCAAACTTTTTAAACAGGGGGCCAGTTCACAGTCCCTCAGACCATTGGAGGGTGTGACTATAGTAAAAACAAAACTTATGAACGAATTCTTATGCACAGTGCATGTATCTTATTTTGCAATGAAGAAACAAAACAGATACAAATACAGAATGTGGTTCACGGGCCATAGTTTGAGGACCACTGAATAATACACAAATGAGAAAAATGAATTTCTTGGTGGATCACAGAACATAATAATTGGGATCATTCATTTGAATTTCCAGACCACCTTCATCCCATGTACAGAAAACCCAATTTTATAGACATAGATATTCAACGTCTATATGTGGCTATATTGATGCCATTTAACCTCAAATGAATACCTTCAATAGGCATAAATATGTCAAAAATTCCAGCAAAGTAACAGATTGCAATTCTCTCCAAAGATGGGCATAGGACGGTGGTATTTTTGTTGGTGGCAATAATAGCTATTTGTAGAATGAGGCACCCAGAAAGCCTCTGTCTCCTCTTGGCATATCTGGCTGATGCTTTTGCTTCAAAAGAGCGATGCTGTCTGTTCCTGCTTGCTCCTTGGCTGCCTTCCCACCCATCCACAGCTCTGCTGACTTGCTTGCAATTCTGCATTCCTGCTTTCTTCTGGCATTTTCCCTACCCCGAACATTAAAACATCTCTCTGCTACTGAACTAAATCACCAGACTTATAGAACGATTGTTACAAGGCAGGACTTCTGCCCCCCCCTACCCCCACCCCCAAGCACTGAGGCAGGTACCCACCCAAAGGCTGAACTCAACTTTGTTTTTTTTATTTATTCATTTTATTTTGAAGCATAAATATGTCATTTCTGTTCTCTTCACCATTGATCATAACTCAAATCAGAAGATGGTTTCACTTCCTGGAAACGTTGCTTTTGAAATTTGCATTTCAAAGCCCACGTGAGTTGGTCTAAGAGATTCAGAGCAAAACATTCTACAAAAATCAGGAAAACCTGAAACTCAACCCAGACACCATGCTTGCGTGCAGTCTGAAAAGCTTAGGTCTTATCCCAGCTCATTTTGGAGGCAAAGAAGAAATGGTAGTGGTCAGTGGTTGTGTTGATGTCCAAAGCCCAGGTTAGCATTGGTGGGTAATGTCTGAAATGCAGGTTTCCCTTGTGCACTAAAATGACTTCGCTTGCCAAGATGTGCTGTCATAGATAATAGCTTAGCTGGTAAAAAAAATGATTCCAGGCTTTATTTGAATGTGCATATTAATATTTTCTTTTAATAGTCATCTTAAAATAACACTTCTATCTCAATCTTACAAAGAAAACTATCATTTATAGAGAAGGCAACTGTGTTGATTTAGTGATTCTCACCATTTTCCTGTCCTTTCCACTCTGCCCAGACCATTTGGATGCTTTTGGATTCCTGATCACCCTCTGTCTCTGTTCCATTTCATCCTCTTCTCTCTTTAGAGCATTTGCTCTCCCCTCCATCATTTCTTTATTGCTTACCTAAGCTGCTAAGCCTCAGGACCTTTTATTGCATTTTTTGATTTTCTTATTTCCACTTTTCTGATGCTCCCATGTTTTTACCCCTTTTTTGTTAGATAAAAGAGCTATAGAGCATATTTCTAGGTGAGCTATTCATGAGTCCTAAGTAATGAAAATATAGAAAACATGTCATGGCTTAACATATGGATCTCAACATGCAACTGTGTTGGCCCAGATTGTTGGCATGTGGTTTCATTAACACAAGCTTCAATGTTGGCATCCCCCTGTTGAGGACACACCTGTATTATAATGTCCTTGAAAATAGTGCTATGGTAATATCAGAGTGAATCTTTTGTTTTGTTTTGTTTTTTTGTTTTTTGTTTTTGGGTCACACCCGGCAGTTCTCAGGGGATTACTCCAGGCTCTATGCTCAGAAATTGCCCCTGGTAGGCTCGGGGGACCATATAGAATGCCTGGATTCGAACCACCGTCCTGCGTGTAAGGCAAACATGCTACCTCCATGATATCTCTCTGGCCCTCAGAGTGAATCTTCTATATACAAATGAGATGCTTAGTTTCCTACTCAAAATACCAGGGCCGACACTTACTTTTTGTGCTACTCTATCATGGTCTATCCTGAATTGGGCAGCAGATTTGTCTTCTAAAAATTTATTGTAGATTGAGCAATTCATGGCAGTCTCTGTTTTCTGTTAACTTGGGGGATCAAATGGTTCTAAGGATGCAAGTAATTATTGTTTTTATTACTGATGAAATGGTGTTCTATGCATGTAAGGCTCACATGTTAAATACTTCAAGTGGTTTCGAGGTAACTAGAATTTCTTCATGAGGAAAGCAATAACTAGTCATCGGTTGCTACCACTGACAGTATCCCTTCAACTAAAAGGGTTTATTTCATATTTTATTTAAAATATACTAAAATGCTCAAATTATTGTTGAGGCTTATTCATATAGGTCAGTATTTTTTTTAAATCTCAGCATGAGTCCATTTGTCTTATCGTTTTAATGATTTATCTTATAGTTTTAATAATTCCATATACCTTCATATTTCTGTCTACACTGTGTTTATGTTTTTCTCTTATGAACTATAGTTAACGAGAGATTTCTATAGCACTATAAATAAAAAATACTTCACAATTCCATGGGCACATTCAAAACTGGGCCGCAATGCTGGGTTGCCAAAGAGAAAATTCAGTCTTGGAATATTCTTATTTTCTGACTTTTGGCAGTGGCTCCTTACTTCATGTCTTAGAGTTCCACTTTCCTCTTGAGACCAGCCCTGGACGCATTATCATGATGAATTTTTCAACCTAATGAAACTGTCTGGATACTGACATGATTTCAAATGTAGCTTGATGTTTGCTGAGACTACAGATCAACCCCTGCCCGATTATTTCATAATGTCATTCAATAAGATTCAGAGATGATTGACTCATAATTGGCCTCAGCTGGACACTAAATGCTGAGATAGGAGAATGATTGAGACCAGGGTCTACTCTGGAGGAAACCACATTGTGTTTGAGCAACCAGGTCTATTACCCAGTGTGGTGAGCTTCATGTGGGGCTCATGATCGTGTGACCTGAGAATGTTGTTTCCCTACTTGCCTCATCCAACTGCCTACATCCTCTGTCAGTTCTGATGTTCTCTTTTCTTACACATCAAAGACCATCATGATGCACATGGCAGGTTATGGTCTTTCCCTCCATCAACACCCAATTTCCCCCAAAGAAGAAACTTTGATTTATATTTAGTTGTTTTTGGCTTGGGCTAAACCATGAGTACTTAGAGCTTACTTCTAGCTCTGTACTTAGGAATTACTCCTGATGGTTCTTGTGAGATCACATGGAGTGCCAGGGATCAAACCCAGAGTCATACAAGGCAAGCACTTTAGCCACTGCACTATCTCTCCTGCCTTTCCTTACATCTTTCCATTTCTAGAGACTTAACTCTCTAACAGTTGCTGATGTTTGCTAAAATTTATTTTATTTTCTTGGGTGAATAATCAAACAGTCAATGAGTGGAGTCCAGTAGTCAAAGATGGAATCAGAATAATATATTAGACCTAAAAATTGTTTAGCAATTATATAATAACTTTTGGTTAATAGATATGTGATTTTATTATTATTTTATTTTGATTTGGGGCTACCTTTGGCATGTTCAGGACTTTTCCTGGCTCTGCATTTAGGAATCACTCCTGGTATTACTCAGGAAACCATATAGGGTACCAGAGATTGAAACTAGTTTGCCCTATGCAAGGCAAGTTTTCTACCTACTCTACTATCTCTTTAGACCCAGATAGGTGACTTTAAAGATGTTGAAGTAAAAAAAAAAGAATGGGCTGGTACCAGTTCCAATTATTTATGTCTGGGTCTCCTACAAATATATGTGATTTAAAAGTTTTATTTCACTGTTACTGATTGGAGGGAGATAAAGTACTTGTCTTGAAGCTGTCTGATCCCACTTTCATTACAGAACCAATTATCATACTTTTCTGATTCCAGAAACCCAGGATAAAAATCACCAAAACAAAAAACAAAACAAAAAAAGATGTTGAAGTAAGGCTGTAATAATAATGATAATAATAATAATAATTTAATTTAGATAACAGATGGTTCTGTAAGCTAGATAAATGGCACACACCTAATCACAGAAGTGCCAAAAATACTAATATTTTTTACTTGAAAACTAACGACACGGTTGCAGTCTTTGATTTATCAGATTTTGAGAACCTATATAGTAGAAATACAATTGAATCACAGAAAAGAAAAAAAATCAAATAAAAGAATGCACTTAAGAAATTAAAAAAAAAAGAAAGAAATTCTGAGAACTCCCAAGGAATAGATAGTACAATGTGTAAGGAACTTGACTTGCATGTGACCAACTTGGGTTCAATCCCTGGCATCCCATGTGATCCCTGAGCACTAGAGATAATACTTGAGTACACAGCCAGAAGTCATCTCTGTGGCCCAGAAAACAATAAAAATGAAAGGAAAAATAAAAGAAAATGGTGAGAACTGAGATTAGTATTTGTAACAGTGTACTGAAAGAACCAATATGGAATCAAGAAAATATGTTGTTTAATGGAGTGTCATATAGAAAGATAGTCAGCAATAAACTGTGTCTAGTTATGCTCAAACTTACTTTGTGAATAAAACAAGTGCTATGTTTGTACCAGGAGATAGTACAGTGGACACTGGTGTGATTCTGTTCCCCAGTGTCTCTGTATACAGCCCTGAAGACCCTTCAGCATCAACCTGTGACATGAGTAAGCTGCAGGTCCTGACCATATCATGGGCAATCCAGGATATTTTATCCTTGCAGAATTGTTTGAGAAATGATGATGCAAGCTCTGGACCTCCTGAGCACCTCTTGGAATTGTTCACTCTGCAGAAGATAAGGGAAGGGGAGAGGCATTACTGTTGCTATCTTTGTGGGCAGGAAAATTGGCAGAGACTTGGCCAAATTTAGACCAGAGGCAAACAAGAGCAGTCAGAAGGAAAAGTCAGAAGCAAGTGAAGGACTAAGCAAAGTCCAAATAATGAAGGTGCCTACTTATTCTTAGGAAACACAACAGATGTTGGGGCCTAGGTTCTTGTCTAAGCAAATGAGAATAAGGAATTTCTCATCTAGTAATTTTTTTTTTTTTTTTTGGTTTTTGGGCCACACCCTGTGACGCTCAGGGGTTACTCCTGGCTATGCGCTCAGAAGTTGCTCCTGGCTTCTTAGGGGACCATATGGGACGCCGGGGGATAGAACCGCGGTCCGTCCTAGGCTAGCGCAGGCAAGGCAGGCACCTTACCTCCAGCGCCACCGCCCGGCCCCTCATCTAGTAATTTTTTAATTCTTGCAGGTGTGTGCCCATGTGTATGAGCATTTTATCTGAGTTTCCTTGAGCTTCTATTATCTCTTTGCGCCCAGTGGGCTGTATATATACTGATTTTATCATTGAAGTAAGATATGGTATTTCTTCTCTGTTACCTTCTGAGCTTTTCACACATGGGAATTTTCTTCTTGAGTTCTGGATAATAGTTTTCACAAAAAAAGTGGCTCTTTGAGACATTTCAGAAATGTTCTAGAATAGGCAGAGGGGTTTATAGGGAATACTTAGGTTATTTAGCTTATGTTTACTATTTTTAATATTTCTTCCTGCATAACTTTGCTCTACTCTTTTAAGAATAAGCTTATTTGTCATACTAACTCTAGAAATATAGTGTCTGTTTTTTAGAATGATTTCTTTTAGTATGTGAGAATTTAGTACATCTTTTTAGGAAATCTATTTTAGGCTGTATATGGTTATTACAGAGAAGGTGCTTACTTAAAAAGTGGTTGATGAAACTTCAATTCCTAGCACTGTATCTATTTCTCTGAGTACCATGGGAGTAATCCCTGAGCACTATTGGCTGTGAACCTCTCATAAATAAACAATAGAACTATATTTGTTTTATCTTAAAAGAACTATAGCAAGGAGTTAATTTTTTCTACGAATTCATTTTTATCCTTGCAATTCACACAGTATTGATTTTATTGCTTTAGTCACTCTTATATTTTTCTCCCCTCTCTGCTCAAAATCTACCTCATCCCCAGCTTGTTTTTATCTATTAGAAAGTTATAATTTTAAATTGTTATACTACTCAGTAATAGTCCTATTCATTATTGGCTAAAACAGATGGTTGAACTTAGAATGAAGAAACATTTTAGAAAATAGACTCGTATATTTACAAAAAAAACCGTTTTGTATCAAATCATGTGAATTTATCAGATAAAAATTTTACTCTCTTAGTTTATCTATGAAATTATCTAGAAGAATAATATGCGATAGATACAGTCATTCAAAATTAATTTCAGAGATATACAGGTATAATTAGGCAATGATTCCTGCTTTTTTGCAATGTCAGGTGTTATTCATCTTAATAAAAACAATGAATTATTGAGTTTTTATTATAGACCAGGCATTGTTCTAAGTATGCTGCATGCAGTAGCTCATTTGATTTTTATGGCTACCTATGAGGCAGTAGATCATCACGATTCATCTTTTGTATTAAAGAAGATTTAAAATGTTAAAGTGCTATGTTCAAGGTCGTCTCTCTTACAAAGCTGAGAATTGAACAAAAGAAGTGTTTATGCAAAGACACCATAACAGCTGTCACTGTGCTCATATCTGCTTCAGCTCTTAGAATTTCAGAAACACTTTGCTATTCTTGTTTGATATTTTCTGGTGGAATTTTGAGATGTTTTAGTGATAGGAAATGCCATCTTTTTTAATATATTCTATCAACTGTCACGACAAATTTCTCCCTGGATTAAAATCAAATCTTTTTGGTCATATTTCTCTTTTGTTATGGATCTTGTCATCATCATCATGATCATAATTATCATATTTTATCAGTTTAGAAATCAATGATGTTGGGCTGGAATGGTGGCACAGTGGTAGGATGTTTGCCTTGCATGTGGTAACCTAGAATGGATCACAGTTTGATCCCCCACATCCCAAAATGTCCCTCAAGCCAGGAGCGATTTCTGAGTGCATAGCCAGGAATAACCCCTGAGTGTCACTGGATGTGCCACCCCCCCAAAAAAAAAATCTATGATGCTAACATCACTATTTATAATCCATAATTTATCAATTTTCAGCCTATAAAATAATGTCTATATTAGTCAGAAAAAATGTAGTATAGTATCAGGGGTCCTCAAACTTTTTAAACAGGGGGACAATTCACTGTCCCTCAGACCATTGGAGGGTCTGACTATAGTAAAAACAAAACTTATGAACGAATTCTCATGCACACTGTATATATCTTACTTTGCAATGAAGAAACAAAACAGATACAAATACAATATGTGGCCCGCGGGCCATAGTTTGAGAACCACTGGATAGGCCATAGGGGGAAAAAATCATTCTTTTGTTTTGTTAGCTAGTCATATAGTACAATTCAAAATGCTCAAATAATGGTTTGTGGCCAGGAATGTTTACACAACAGACTGTTTTGTAAGACTCTGGGCTTGACCTCCATTATCAAACATATGTCCCAATAATAATAATAAAATAATAATATAGTAGCCTCCAATAATTTTTATTTTGAACATTCATTAGGACTATTTAACATTTTATGTGCTTGGAAAAATATTCTTTGAAAACTATTAAGCAGTGGAAAAATTGCAAATCATGAGAAAATATCTTTCTCTTTTTCCCTTCAAACTTTTATGTATGAAAAAAGCAGCCAGCTTTACTTTATGGTTTCCAAACAGAAGGCCTGTAGACTGTTTTTCTTTCAGAGTGCTTTCTCACCCAATTGACCAAGTATAACCCTGGTTTTATTTGGGGGTGACATTGAGAGCACCCTGAAATCCTAGGAAGAACTAAGGGCTGGCCAGTAGGATGCTTCAACTTCAGATCTTAGTGACTTCCCAACTTTATGATACAGAGAATAGAGGGAAAGGAGGGAAGCCAGGTGCCTGGGCTCAAGCTACACTTGGGTCAACAGCCAGATATTAATTAAAACACAACAATTAGCTCTTCTCAGCTCAGCTCTTGATTTCTCATCTGCCAAGTGCTGGTAGCAATAACAATTTTGCCAAGACTAAGAGAACATTGAGGGTCTGGCTTGATATGAATCTTTGCATCTCTCTCTTTTACTCTCTTTGGACTTTTGAGCCATACATTCCTCTTTTTCCCCCAAGCTTACTTCCAAAAATACAGCAGTAGTGTTGGGGTCTCAGACCCTAAGTATCTTTGAAGTTTGGGTGAGAATGATAATTTCAAAGATCAAAATGTAACTTCCCTGAATATCTAATGAAATAGCTGTTTTCTTCCCCACATATCTTATTTCTTTCCCTTATTTTAGGTTCTTTATAATCATTCCTTTAATATGGCATCAGCCTCCTTGTCCATGGTTCCCAAGCTAACAGGAAGAGTGACTACAAAAGGAGAATCCTACTGTCTGCTAAACAGAGCCACTGTGTTTTCCAGATGTGTGCTGCTGATGTGTATGTGTGTTGTGGTGGGGAGGGCAGGTACCTCTGGCTTTGGGTGCATCATTAAGAGAGGATATGGGGGCCCCGGAGAGATAGCACAGCGGCGTTTGCCTTGCAAGCAGCCGATCCAGGACCAAAGGTGGTTGGTTCGAATCCCAGTGTCCCATATGGTCCCCCGTGCATGCCAGGAGCTATTTCTGAGCAGACAGCCAGGAGTAACCCCTGAGCACTGCCGGGTATGACCCAAAAAAAAAAAAAAACCAAAAAAAAAAAGAGGATATGGGACTTGGATTAATGTGGACAGTGGTGGTAGCAGCTGGCAAGCTAGCAGCCTTCTAGCTGTTGTCTTAGCCCCATTCATCTTCTTCTCTTGTGTCCCAACTCCTCCTAACTACTCTGATAGGATACTTTTTTCAATCCTTCTGCCTTTAATCTCTACAACAGACACTGAGCTCACCAAGAAATTGATCTTTCTTTATATTTATAATAGCCAATGCTTATAAATATATATATTATTGTTTATATCCCAGAGCTGGAACTTTGCAATTTCTAAGCACTTGCCTTGTTTTTAAAAAATTTATTTGTCTTTTAAATTTTTTGTTGGTGCAAACACCAACAAAATTAAGTTTACAATATATATTTGTGGAAAATTTCTGTAGGCCACTAAGAGAATTCCTGAGATATTTATAAACACCCCTGATAATTATTCTCTGATTTCTTTATCTGGTATGATACTTATACTATGAAGTGTTTTCCTGGCAACCAGAGATTTGTTCCTCTTTTTTTGAGGAAATAAATATATGTGTCACTCTGAAATGCAAATTGCTCTACCCATTGAATGAAGTTCTCCATGAGGCAAAATTCCTCACCAATTAAGATTTTCCCTGAGGGCCCGGAGAGATAGCACAGCGGTGTTTGCCTTGCAAGCAGCCGATCCAGGACCAAAGGTGGTTGGTTCGAATCCCGGTGTCCCACATGGTCCCCCGTGCCTGCCAGGAGCTATTTCTGAGCAGACAGCCATGAGTAACCCCTGAGCACCGCCGGGTGTGGCCCAAAAACCAAAAAAAAAAAAAAAAAAAAAAAAAAGATTGTCCCTGAGGGCCATTGTACAGCCAGGTCAGGAGCTCAGAATCAAGGATTTGCATGTAGGAGACATCACACAGGATTCTAGGATGAGTCTTGGAGATAGTAGAGGAAGATACAGGAGAAAGTGTACAAAAAACAAAAGCTACATTGGGATAGTTTGACTTGAGGGTTTCCTTTCCTTCTCACTAAAGAAATCCAGAACGTCCTAACTGTGTATTCATTGAGGATGTGTGACTCTCCATCAGTGGAGGATGTTCCATTTGGACGCAGTGTCTGTTGGCTTCTATTTTTGGTCTCAGAAGTTATCACACATCAGGTTGGTATTTAAGATCAGCGAGCACTGCACAAGCTCCTGCTGGAGGTCAGCTCCTGGAATCTATACAACCACAACTGATTCTGTCCATGAGTGCGGGGACATTCAGAGACCAACATCATTGTATAAATGCAAAGCCTTGTGGTTGAGTTGGAAACAAAGCAACAATGCTCCCACATCCGTTGTGGATGTGAATATTGGAGCTATGTGAGTGATGAGCCTATTTTGCTTTTTGAATCCTTTTTAATATGGATAAAACCTTCTTCAATCTCTCTAATGCTTTGGGAGAGTCTAAACAGTCTGATGAGAAATGAAGGAAGAAAGCATTTCACAGACTTTTGAGACATTATCCAAAAAGGAGAGAGAGTTTCCTTATTTTGAAGCATGTCTCTGACCCTGGGGCTTATGGGCCTTTGCATAAAAGCTGACCCTGTAAAGCCCGGGCAAGTTCTATACCCATTCCTAGAAATATCTGCAAGATCGTTTGGATCACTGACCTCACTTTTTCTTGACTTTATAATAATACAAGCTTAAATTTGCTAATGGTGGTATGATTGTCAATGCTTTGTGAACCAGTAAAAATAATAATGACCAAAATAATCTCTTTTGTTTCTTTATGCCTCATTCCCTTTAACAACGCTAAATATGCCGGGATTACTATAACTATTATAGAATAATCCTTTTCTTATTCACTAGAAATTTGAATTAGTATCTTATAATTGAGATAAATAGGTACAAAATTTGTAAATATTAAATAAATAATTTAAATAATCATTTCTATTAATTATTATAATTATTCTTACTCTTAATAAGGAAATAAATAATTTCTGTATTTTTGAGCCCTTTTTCACAATGTTCAGGAGTTCTTTCAGTCCCTCTGCTCAGTAGTGACCCCTGCAGTGATTGATTTTTAGGGTCATGTGAGCCCCAGGGTTTAGAAATTAAAAGGAAAAAAGAAAAAGCAGACTAAGGCAAAAGTGTCTGCTTCTTTCTTGAAGACTTGTGAGCTAAGTCTGGGTAAAGTAGCACTGGTGGGTGGACTCGTGTGGGTGCGAGAAATTCTCACTTAAAACTGCATTTATGGGTTTAATAAGGACACTTTGATTTCCGGTGGGCCTCTTTTTCCCTGTGCAGCCAATGGGCCTTTTTGGAAGATTGAAACCTAAAGAGAAACCTCAAGTCTCACCAGAAACTGTTTCCGAGTGTCTCTAAGTGTCTATTTGACTGTGGATGGAGTTCAAATTGCTCACATTGGTAGAAACTTTTTCTGAGAAGTTTATTTCGTGCCTGACACTCACAGATTCATCAGCAATCTAGAGAGAACAGTTTTCAACTTTGGAAAACACACAGCCTTTTTTCTCCTTTTCTATTAAGTCACTTCTCCAACCATGCACTTTTGGAGGAGAGTACCTGGAAATTTGTAGAGGAGGGAAGAGATATTTGCAAGTCCTATCAGCTGTCCTTGGGACCTTGGTTGTTACGGCTAGCTTGGTCCAATTATGTTAGAAAACTTCTTTGAATTCTCTCAGGAAAGTGGATGCACAGACAGTGAATTATGAAATATGATGAACTGCACAAGGTTATGTGTGAGAACAGTGTTCTGGTTTATTGTGAAGAATCAGGGGGATATTTAGGGAATTTTTGCCAGTCACATTTTTTTATGGTATGAAAAAAATGCTCACGTTTTGTTTCTTTACAAAATCACCGCATCTCTTGTTAACAGAGCCTTTATCAGTATACTTTGTTGATCTTCCAAACAGTTCTCAAGGCTCTGGATGATTTGTAGACTTTATGAATAGATATAGTTTGACACTGAACCCAGAGGATAAAAAGAAGGTAGAATTTGCATACTGGACAGGGCTTTCTACATTGCTCGTTAATTGTGAGCTGAAATTAGACGCCGCTCCACACCATCTTGACTTCAATGTGGGATATACAGATTCCAGGACCTTTAATGCAGAAGCGTGAGATCAACAACAGAGACTGTGAAAGATATAACTGTATGGGCACTGCAGACAATGACCGGGATTAGACAAATTGGTTTGCCTGGAGCCTAGAAATGGTCTTCTGTCAGGAAACTTCAGGGGTAGGGTCTCCTTGTTCTTAGGCCAAAGTTTTTCCTTTCCATGACCCCTGTACTTTGGTGGGCCCATGCAAACAATAATTGCTACACTAACATGTTTTTGCAGTGCTCCTTTGACTCCAAACCTTTAAAAAATTGATGGTCACTATCACTAACAGGTATAAATAGCACAAACCTGAGAACAATAATCCATGTTAATTTATAAGAATTGTGTCCTTGTGGTGTCTTATAAATAATGCACTGTATGCAGTACTGAATAGTTACATCATGCTGATATATTTAATTTTGTATGTATCCTGTAATTATGTTATAATGTTTTCAGAGTACTTACTGTAAAGAACAAGATATACCTTTGATGTACTATACTAAGCATTGAATGTGTCTGAGTTTAGAATGGTAATGCTTCCTTAATAAAAAAAAAAAAAAAAAAAAAGAAGGTAGAATTTAAGATCTCAAAGCATTTCCTCTCTGGCCAAGCCCTAGGTGTCAATTCCTATGCAGATTAAGGGATTTCGAAAGAAGCCAGGTTTTCCAATCAAATTTCCATTTTGAAAGGAACAGGTTTTTGCTTTAGGGGCTATATCACGGAAAACTAACTTCCTAGAGTTTGATTAAAAAAAGTTTTTTTTTTAAGAGGAGCAATAAAAGGGACACATTTATATGAAAGAGATGCCAATCTATACCTGGTAAAAGTTTTCTTAACAACTCATTGCTACTCCTAGGCCAAACTTTGGATGTTAACTCTGAGGTAAAATTTAGTAGTTAGAAAGTTACATCTGACAGCAGTCTGTTTAAAACTGCAGGGCCTTTTAAAAGACTATAAGGATTAAAGTTGTTTTTAAAATATCTTTTGGTGCTGAGTTTTCCAGGTAAAGAGAAATTTAATCAAGACTAAATTTTCCTGTACTAATCCTTATAGTTTGAAGTAAATGCTCAAATATATACACACTTAATACAGCAGAAGGGAGATTCATATTTAGGCCAAATAAATGTTCATTAACTAAGCATGAGAAATATCACCTTCTATCAGAAGTCTTGGTCAGCCATCCATGCTGAAGAAAGGCTTCTCAACAGGCCTTTTGACTAGACTTATTAGACCTTGGGAGTACTGGGGTGACACCTGGTAGAGATAGAGAACATACAAGAAGATGCTAGTGTGTAATCTACACAATTTAACATTTAAGGGCTGATGTTATGTGTCTTACATAGCTAAAAATTGAGTCAGCATAATAACAATAATTTCCTAGAGATTAAAAAGCTTAAGGATCTTCTGCAATTTACTCAAAAGCAGTGGAAAGAAAGGATTCTTTATCAGTGAAGGCTACAGTTAGAGATAAAATAATTTGAGAAGATTATATCTCCTTAGATCAGAGAGATTAGCCTAGTTTGTTTATAAGTACCTATTTGCCTTTGTTAAAAAATAAGATAGGTTGAAGAAAAACTTACCAATGATCATTGAGAATAGTAGGTGAAAAATGAAAACCCTGAAAATCAGCAGTTAACTCCTTTGTAGTGATTCCCTTGGGCATTAAAACAAGAAATTTCTTTTATTTATAGCATATCTTCACAATGAGAAAGATAATAATTTTGACTCACATTTTGCTTTACAGAACAAATGAGGTTATTGATTATTCTTAAATCCTGGCAACTCTTTCTCTCACTTGTTTTCGCTGAGGTGCAACTGAGGTGCACCCAGAAAATTCTCACTAGGATCCGTCCAGCAGTTGAAATTTAGACATAATATTGATGATGCCTCAACCCAAGCTTGTTGAGATTGTCTTCAGACAAAACAATTGAAAACTTCTTCAAACCTATTTTTCCAATGCTCTCTTTGTGATCAGTCAATACCAATACGATTTAGCCAGAAATTTGAGTTCAAATCACAAAAACATTTTATTTTCTTTTTACTACTACTGTGTTTCCAGGAAGCCTTTCTCACTTTTCCTCTTTTTTTGTCCTCACATATTTTGTTTGCTTAGTTCTAAGTATGTCTTATACCAGTTGTCTGTCTCATTTTATACTGCTCTATATTTTGAAGCTACTGCTGGATTATGTGAAACAGAAATTGAATGCTTTTTATCCCTTGACAAAGACCATTCGGTAGTTTAGGTTACCACTTAATCAGTCTGACTGCCCTGTGCCTATTAGTTATTCCCATCTTAAAATCCTTTCTTTCCCTATCTCATTCCAGTACAAATTTTTATTTTTAAAAATCTATCTACATTACAACATCTTGGTTTTTCTATCTTTTGTCTAGAGTAGCTTAGAATTCTCAATTCATGGGATCAGAACAATAATGGTTTATAAGATTATAATTAGAGTACTTGTATTGCATGTAGCCTACCTAGGTTTGATTCTCAGCATCCCATATAATCCCTTAAGCAGAATCAGGAGCACATTTTACCTATACCGAGAAATTATTGCCATTTCAGTGTAAGCTAACACTTCCTCATCTATCCATAATTTTACTTATTTTCTCTTGGTGCAATATTACGTTGATTACTTTGAACACCATTCTGTACCTCTTCCTGACTCAAAGAGAGTAAAATCTAGTCTTCTAAGTGCTACAATGATAATGTGTATCTTTATCTCTTTCTGTCTCTTGCACTATCTCAATAGTTGCATCTCTAAGACTACCTCATATGCTATATTTCTATAAATCTAGTTCTATCTAAATTTCACACACTTCTTGTTTTTTTTTCACATTGTATTGTAATTATTTGTTGACATAATTCTCCCCACTAACCTGTGAGACTCCTAAGAAGTAGCTGTGACTCATCATTGTGTTCAAACATTAACCATAGTGTCAACATATGGAAGAATTGACTTCAAGTACTACCTCTTCCTCATCTATATATTGCTCAGCCCACTGCTGTGTCAGCTTGCACCTCCTGCTTCTTCTTCTTTTTTTATTTTTTGGTTTTGCTTCACACCCGGCAGTGCTCAGGGGTTCCTCCTGGCTCTATGCTCAGAAATCAACCCTGGTACAGGCACAGGGGACCATATGGGATGCCGGGATTCAAACCACCATCCTTCTGCATGAAGGGCAAATGCCTTACCTCCATGCTATCTCTCTGGCCCCATCTCCTGCTTCTTAAGATCACATTTTCTTCCTAAGGAAGAAACAAGATAGAATTATAATCTCTTCCTTTACTTCATATTGGGAGAAATTACTGTGAGGAAATCCTTACTTTCCCAACAATAAATTATGCAGTTATCTTTTCTTCTCATTTTGTTCTCACCTTTTTCAGAAATGCTTTCTAAATAGTTCTTAATACTGCCTCATCTTTTGGCTCAGCATTTCTGATTTCATTTTTTTGTTTTGTTTTGTTTTGGGTTTTTGGGTCACACCCGGCAGTGCTCAGGGGTTACTCCTGGCTGTCTGCTCAGAAATAGCTCCTGGCAGGCACGGGGGACCATATGGGACACCGGAATTCGAACCAACCACCTTTGGTCCTGGATCGGCTGCTTGCAAGGCAAACGCTGCTGTGCTATCTCTCCAGGCCCAGCATTTCTGATTTCTTACCTGTGCTACAAGAGCAGGTACTTAACATGTGATCGGCCTTCAGTGTTGCCCCACACATATTCTCAAACATGTATGATGGACTTGAAGATTCATGCTAATGATGCTAACTAGTCATTCCGTTTTATTAGCTACAATTTGCCTTCATAGTAAAATCTCAATTATTCAGTAGGACACTCGTGATCTTCATTCTTCTCTTTCATCTGTGTTATGAGTCCAGAACTTTGATCCATTTTTTTGTTTGTATTTTTTTTTTGTTTTTTGGGTCACACCCAGCAATGCTCAGGGGTTACTCCTGGCTCTGTCTTCAGAAATCACTTCTGGCAGGCTCAGGGACCACATAGGATGCCGGGATTCAAACCACCATCCTTCTGCATGCAAGGCAAACACACTACCTCCATGTTATCTCTCCGGTCCCTGATCTATTTTTGGACTATCCCAGGCACCACATTTTTCTCCTTGGTCTTTTTGAATCATACCTAGTGGTACTCAAGACTTACTACATGTTCTGTGCTCAGGGATCACTCCTCAAGAACTTGGAAGACTCCATGGTTACCCAGGATTGAACTTTATTTGTCCAATTGCAAGACAAGTGTTCTACCTGCTGTATTATTGCTCTGGTTCTAACATGCACCATATTTTGTTCCTCTGAGAAGGCTGTCTGCTATATTTAGAAAAAATTTCCTCTTAACCAATTTCATCTCTTTGCTTAAAATCTAGCTCCTTCGTGTGCTTTTCCTGCTTTAGCATTCAAGATTGTTCAGTCTCAGCTTGTTCTTCAAGCCCATATCATACATGCCTTGAGTATATATCCCACTTGCTTGTCTTTATGTCTGCTTTCTTTTTATATCCCAGAGAAGCCCTTGTTTTCTCTTAAACTCACAACCTTCCTTTATCTCCTCTTGCATTTTTTAAGTAAAGATTGTTCAATTTTATGTCAGTAGTAACTCACTTTATTTTACCACCAGTTTCTTCTAGCTCTTCAACTCAGGAAAACCATGAATGCTTTTTAATTCCTAGTTCCTTGATGTTGCCTATATTTAAGTTATCTTCATCCAAAAAGTGTGCACTGCCAGGTGTGGCTCCCAAACAAACATACCAAAAATAAACAAACTCTAATAAAGTAAAATAAAATAGATAAAAGGGAAGGAAAAAGAACAGCTTTATTTGCTTGTAAAATGCAGTAATATTAAGAACAGACTTGCCCTACACCCCCTTTTTTATACACAAGTCTCTGAAAGTTAAAGCAGGTGTTTAAATATCAAAATAGTGAAGTTCTAATAGAAAATGGACTCAGCATGAACCGTCTATCACTGTGTGCTTTACTGACAGGTTGTATAGATGGCAGCAGCAGCAGACTGGATGCTTCTGTTAGTGGAGTCAGATCTCAACCCTTGGATGACAGTAAGAAACCAGAAAATGTTATGTAGGAGGATTTATAATATTAACTGCCAGATGTAACAGAACTCAGGAGACAGAGTTTGAAGATATGCTTAGCTTATTGCCGTGTATTGGTTAATAAAAGCCTAAAGATGACTTGAGTATTATTTCTTAATTCTTTTGCCATATAAACTAGAAGTGCCTTTTGCTAAAAGACAAATACAAGGGAATGAAACCTTAAGTGTTTATGCAACCCTCATCTTTATGAGAGTAATTCCAATTATTCAAGTTTCAAACCTGAGACTTATTAACTATTAGAAATAGTATCTTTTCTTAAAAAATGTTTGAGGACCTACCAAACATTGTTTGAAGGAATTTTAAGGACTGAGTATTAGTTTTTAAGAATTTTAAGAATTGCAAACATTTTTTTCAGGTCTCATCCAAATGGAAGGATTACCAGATATTTCATAAACTTGAAGGATAAGCACATTGTCAAGCTAGCAGGAATGATAAAGATGTCACCTAGCTTAGCATCAGTTACTCATTTATTCATATGCTAGACACCAGGGATAAATAAATAAAACCAAAACTTTACTTAGTTCCAACCAGGGAGAAAAGGGCATAATGTGATATCTGTTTTAACAAAGCTAACATATGGCTTCAGGGAAGCAAAGAGTCTTGCATTCAGACTCCTTGCTTTTAGTTAATCAAGAAACAATCTCAACAGCTAAAAGGGAATGTAATTTTAAAGATTTTAGAAGACATGGCTAGTTGGAGGTATGGACAAACTTTCATTGCTGTTCCACCATGTATTTTCAAAGAGAAATATGACAATTTGTCCACCAACAAAAATGCAAAGGATGTGATGGTTGGAAGAAAGGCAGTGCACAAAGACATTATGAATTATGCATTTGGGAAAGTGGTCCAAGATTAAAGTTGGTTTTTGCTTTTTGCTATTTACTATGGTAACAAATGGTGTCTAGTCTTGCAACAAATTGAAGCTACAGAAAGTTTTTATGTAGGAAAATTGTCACAGATGAAAAAGACTCACTGATGGATCACAAGGTAGAAGTAAATTGCAAGAGGTTGGAGAGGTTAGGTTAGAAATGAATTTGGAAGTTGTATCATGTGCTTAGGAGAATTAATATGAGCACTAAGAACAGTGTTGGGGATGAACAGAACAAGAATTATGGAGTTGTTCAATTCAAAAACATGTGTTTTCTCATTCTGTGTACATAAAACAGAAAGGAAGTTATCTTATTTACATTTGGTTTGTGATACTTTTGAAATAGCTAATGAAATTTGGAGCTAAAGTAAGAGGGTTTTTTATTTGACACACAAAACTATAACTTTATGATGAAATAGACCATTTGCTATTCACTACTATAGCTTCACTTGTTGTATATATTTTTCAATTCTATGAGATCTGATTGTGTTAGTTACTGGTATGGCAGTGCTAGTAAAAATCATGGGTATGAATGGTATTTCTCAGCAAAAAAATATATGAAAAAATTAAGATCAATCATTTGACTGGGATTTCTGACAAGGGAATAAGCAGGTTGCTCTTTGAGTAATTTAAAATAAATTATCCAATGCATGACTACTTAAGTATCATTACAGAGCAATCTTGGGGTACAGATCCTGAAAAGCACCAAGATATCCATTCAAATCAAATGGTGATGTATAAAGTCAGATGCAACAGCAGTTAGATTTATTATTTAAGAGATCATTGATATCTCTATCAATAAAAATTCTCTGCAGTGCTAAAGGTGACATTTAGAGAACAGAGAACAAACAAGTGAATAAAACTCTGTCATTGGAGCCTGTAAGTGCAGGATGATACCCCAAGATCCTTTTTTTACTAAAGAAATAGTGTCCTGGAGGAAGAATGGGAGAGAGTTCTTTGAATCTGAGGGTCAGTAAAATCAATAATTGGGACTATTCAAAAATATTTTAGTAGTGAACATGTGTGTAGTTAAGAGTATAATGCTACCACACCAAAGTGTGGTATCAAAGTATGCTACCAAAGTGGTAGCATAGCCCCTTGGCCTCCACCACAGCCCATTGGACCTTTCTTGTCTTCCTCTTCACCCTATGTCCTCCACTTAGCTGCTCACTTCTGCTGTTACATCTAAGAATTGGATTTTCATACAAGATTTTCTACACCCTTGCTTCATTTTTATTATGTCGAATCAGGATAATTTCATTCTCTTTGTCTTTTTCCTTCTGACCTACATCACTTGATATGTTGTCTTCTAGTTTTATTCATGCTGCATCAGAAGGTAAGATCTTATTTTTGCAGTTATTTTTATTGATTTTTTATAATTCATTATGTGTGAAAAGTACTTTATTGTATATATATGTACACACACTCACTCCATATTTCCCGGCATATAAGACTACCTTTCAACCCATGAAAACTTCCTAAAAGTCGGGAGTCTTCTTATATGCCGGTATTTGGCATGCTGAAACTTATTCCAGCTTCAGGGATGAGTGATCTGCCCCGCTCTTACTTTTAAGAAGTTAAATTTTAAGACTTTTAGGAAGTTTTTTAGGGGTTGAAGGACATCTTATATGCCAGAAAATATGGTATATATCTTGGGAACTTGAGTTGTTTCTGTATCTTGGCTATTGTAAATAGCTCAACAGCTGATGGAGGTCTCATTATATAATTTCAAATGAGTGTTTTCATGTTCTTGGGGGTAGATATTCAGGAGAGAAACTGCTGGATTGTAACATAATTAATTCAGTTAGATAAGATCTTTAAGGAGTCTCTGTATAGCTTCCTGTAGAGCCTGAACAAGTTTTCTAACCTCTTCACCAGTGATTGAGGATTCCCTTTATGCCTTCATACCAGGGTATTTCTAGCACTTTTGATATTGGCCATTCTCATGTGGGAATTTTTTTTATAAATATAACTCTTCTGCCACTTCTTTAGATAATATTTGGCTCCAATAGGAATTAGCCTCAAGAAAGATTTTATTTTTATGCCTAACTGTTGCTTCTTTCCTACCCATTGTATCTCCAAAATAAAATGTGCTAAAGATCTAAGGAGATAATTTTATTTATCTTGTAGAGAAACTGCAAGCCACTTTTGAGGTCTTCTGACCTTTGCTGTTTGTGTCATTTTTTTCTCATTCTCTCGAAATTCTTGTTTCCATGTCTCGGTCTCTTTTAATGCCCAGCGTAGGTGACATTTCTGGGATTGCAACTTAAGTTCCGATCTAGCTACCAAGCCCATTTTTGGAGTTTGGAAGCTGTCCAGGGTGCTGAACGCGTGGATGCAGACACCACGTTCTTGCCAATTCCAACAGCCGGGTTGATTCCCACTCTGTCGAACCCCTGCCAATCTAGCCCTGCTGTGCCAATTTCGTATGGGGGCTGCTTCTTCACCCATGCTGTCACTTCCCCAACTCTGCGGATGACTTATAGTTACCATATTAAGGGATGAGAAAACAGTCGGTCTTTTGGTACTTTGGGGTTGATTTCAGGCACATAATGTCGAACTGGGAGCTGGATTGATTGATACAGTCTTCCCATTCCAACTCACAGTTCTCCTAAATGTGCACAGCAAGATGCCTCTTTTTTGTTCAGTCAAGTTTATTTTCCCCATGGCCACATCAGAAATATATAGAGCAGTATCTAACCTGCATGGATAAGTCCTAGGATAATACAATTTTGACTCAGACTAAATAAGGTAGTGCTCAGCTCTCTAACACATTCTTCTTTTAGAGCTATACACAGGAAAGGAACAGGAAAGCAAGAATTCTGATTGGTTATGCTCTCTCCAAAGAGCTCCAGTATCTGTACTGAGTCTCTTTGAGTGAGATGCTGGGCAAACATCATTTTGTTCCCTTGGGTTTGTATTCTGCTCTTATTATTCAGTTTATTTTTCACTCTACTTTTTGGCAAAAGAACAGATAATGTGCTTGTATTCCCCCAAAATAAACATATGCTAGAGTAAAACAAACAGACGATTTTAGCAGCTAAACTAGAAGCTGGTTGGTAAAAATCTACAGTTCAGTCTCTCAGGTTTCAACATGTCAGGTATGTTCACAGTGTGAATGAGAATTGTGATGACCACAACAAAGATAATAACAATGATGGTGTGATCATGGGACTTAAGGGCCAGTGGTAATGTCTTGTACATTTTGAATCATTTATTCTTACTTATAAAATCACATGTATATATGATGATAATTCAGGTTTCTTTAAGTTAAGGATTGTTAGGCTGATTAGTAGATTAACTACCATTGGTGGGGGGTGAGTAGGTCAAACCCAATGTCAGACAGGATTTTACCCTTACCTTTCCTTTCCTTCCTTTCATTTTCCTCACCAGGTGATGCTCAGGGGTTACTCCTGGCTCGGAGATCAGAAATTGCTACTGGATTTAGGGATCATATTGGACATCAGGGATTGAACCCAAATATGTCTTGAGTCAGCCAGGTGCAAGACAAACACCCTACTGTTGTGCTATCACTCCCACCTCTCATGTTTTTTCTTTGAATTATATCCTACAATTCTGCCTGAAATTGGATTTCTTGGAGATAAAAATCTCTCAATGCTTACTTATTTTTGAAATGTCCTTATTTTCCTATATCTTTTCAATATTCTTCTCCTGAAAATTTTAAGCTGGCAGGCATTTTCCCCCAGCTCTCAGTAGATATTATTTGTCTGTCTGTCACTTGTGGTTTTCTACTAATATGTCCATAATCCTCTGTCACTCCCTTTATTGGCTTGGACTTCTTTTTGGTCCTTTTATGATTAGTATCTTCATATTTTTATATCAGTCCCATTGGCATGAATCTCAACACAGGTTTGCTTAATTTTTATTCCCTTTATATATTAAAATTACCATGTGAGTAATTTTTTAGGTTTAAAAAACCAGTTATGATTTATTTAATGTTGCCACACTTTCATTCTATTCTTGAACAATTTATATGCAACATCCTACCTTTGGTATTTTAAAAAATATCTTCCATGACATGAACTCATATTGAGAGAATTTCTCTTAGAGATGCCTTGTGAGGTTCCCACATTGGCCAGTATCAGTGGAAAAAAAAAACATGCCCAGTACCTTTGCTTCCCTTCTCTGATGGGCTGCAGAAATCACACCTCACATGACATCTTGGTGATGCTAGTTTTTTTTTTTTTTCAAGAGACTACCCCACCCCTGATATTCCCTCCTACTGTTGATCTGTTTCCTCCCTGGTTCTCCACAAGGAAGTGAATCCCAGGATCTAGGAAACAGAAGAGTCCCAGTTCATTGTTTATACCTGAGAGTTATCCTGAGGTTACTGAGAGGAGAAAGGCCTGTGGAGAAACTGTGTGAGTGTGAGTATGTGTGTGCGTGCATGCATATGTGTGGTGCTCATACCTCTGAGTGTTTTGTATAACAGGAAACAGAAATTTACATTTAGAAGAATCATCTGATGAATCTGTTAAATAGAAATAAAAACATAGGTAACAAATACATATATTGGCAACCTAATGGTTATGTCTTTACAGTATTGCATCAGGGTGCTGCTATAATTTGCTAATTTATAAACTTAAGAATCAACCAATATATAGAGAAAGGTATGTATTAACACTGCCTGACAGTATAGTGGAAATATATAATGGTATGTCACTGAATAATATCAATATTAGTGAATAAATTGATCACTTAACACACTGTGAATATTAGACTATAGGAAGTTATATGGAAAAACATTTTAAATGTGGAGTGAAATTTAAACACACACATACACACACATTAAAAATAAAGGAATCTCAAAAGATAGAAGTCTGAGCTAGAATGTTCTGTTCTGCCATGTCCACCCATGTCTAAGATTGCTGTAGGAATGCAGATTTTTAACTTTATTGTAATCCACAATAAGATCTGACAACCTTACTTGTTCTATTATTCTCAAACCAAAATGTAATTTTATATTTAATTTAAAAGCAATTTATGCTCAGGCAAGTTGCTTTTCTAGTCACCAGAAATCAAATAAATATTTGGGAACTCTTCTCTGATGATGTTCTCAGTAGTTTACAAATATTTCCCAGAACATTTTCTATTGTTCAAGCGGGAACATAATTTATCTGTACCAATTATACAGAGCCAAATAATTGGAAGTTCTATTTGAGATCATAATTCAAAGATTGAGACTCAAGCATTTTTGAGAAGGGAAACATGAATAGTAGAACACCAGAGAAATAGAATTAGAAAGTAAGTTCCCTTCAGCCAAGTCCCAGAACATGATTAGAGCACATTAGTTCTTTGACAATTATTTCATGTGTGCCCACAAAATGTTCAGCATTGTCAGGATGGTACTGACTGAGATTAAAATAAATCAGAAAATGTAACCTACTCTTAAAGTGCCTGTTTAATCCATTAGGAGTTTTGGATGAGTAAACTGGAGTACAGAATGCTACCCAGGGCACATAAAGTTGTATAATCAAGCCACGTCCTTGTTCCCCACAGAATATTTTCTAGAATCAGCCAGAAGGCTCTTTTAAAAATACAGTGAGACCGGACCGCGGTTCGATCCCCCGGTGTCCCATATGGTCCCCCAAGCCAGGAGCAACTTCTGAGCACATAGCCAGGAGTAACCCCTGAGCGTTACTGGGTGTGGCCCAAAAACCAAAAAAAAAAAAAATACAGTGAGACCAAGTCATCCTTTTACAGCTAGGCCCACTGGCTTTTCTCTTCCATCAGCGCCTTCTATTATGAAAGTCTCCATGTTCAAAGACCAGCAAGTACATATTTTAGGCATTGGCGCTGCCCTGGAGGGAGATAAGCCTAAATATGGGAGCTGGGTGAGCAAGGAACAAAGAAATTTTGCATAATATTTAGGGGAAGTAAATGGAATTGGAGAATTTATTGCTATTATTGCCACTGCTTTTCCCCCAGAAATGGGATTAGATTATATGATACTAACGCAAACAGAAGTAAGCTTGTCATGAGTTGCTGCTATCTTTTATTTCTATGGCCACCCACATTATTTAGCTGCCAGGAGTCCAGATTTTTACCTGTTTCACATTTACAGATGCACAGAATTCAGGGAAAGTAAACAGGCTTCTAGCTCATAGCTAAAATGACTTCCTTGACCTGTGCTCAGGGTCTGGCTTGCAGTTGACAATTTATTATTTGCATTGTTGTCCATCTTCAGAGTAATATTTAAGATTCAACCCCCATGTTTTTCTTTTCTTTTTTGTATGCCCCCTCTGCAAAGGTGTTTTCTTTCACTTCCCCAAGTGCTACCAAGGTGCACATGAGCAGCATTGTTTCTGACCCGTTTTCTTTGGCATCATTGCTAATGTATTGTGGTTGCATGTCTTGTGGCCTTTCTTTGTTCCTTGTGTGACACCTGGTTTTTCCTGTAGCTTCCTGATCTTAGGAACCTCAAGTCTCACCTGCTGTCTTATTACCAGCTGTTCCTCTGCACTCAATTCTCTTACTCCCTCTAGCTGATTTCTGTTGGTGCCTTGAATGTGTTTAATTTCACACAGGGAGGACAAGTCAGGGTTGAAAATGAAGTTACTTATGTTTCTTTCTTCATACAGAATGTTGCTTCAGCTTTCAGACTTAGGGGCTTATAGTTATAAGACAACAAAGCTCTCTAAACTCCCATATTTATTGAAGCACTTTTCACAATAGCCAGAATGTGGAAACAAACCAAGTGCTGAGAACAGATGAGTGGCTAAAGAAACTGTGGCACATCAACTCAATAGAATACTATATAGCTGTTAGGAAAAGTGAAGTCATGCAATTTGTTTATATATGGAGAGATATGGAGAGTATTATTCTGAGTGAAATGAATCAGAGGGAGGGGATAAGAAAAAGCAAAGATATTATGGTAATAATATCCAGAGTCAATAGAGACGAAGACCTGTAGGACTAATCCAATCCATGGCAGCAGTGAGTGCAGTTAGGGTAGAGAAGGGACCACTATGCCTGTGAGAGTTGGGAATGATCACTCTGGGCAAGAAATGGGTGCTAAAAGGAAATAAAGTGATGTGCATGATATCCCTTCAATAACAATGCTATAAACCACTGTGTCTAGAAGAAAAAATGGAAGAGAGAAAGAGAAATAAAAAGAAGAAAAATATCTGCCATGGGGAAGAGAGGGAGGGAGGGAAGAAATCTAGGGATATTGATGGCAGAAAATTTGTAAAGGTGAAGTGTATTGGACATTGTATAGCTGAAACTCAGCCAGGGACAACTTTTTAACTGTGTGTCTCACAGTGATTCACTTAAATGCTTTATTAAAATTTGTTGGTTTGTCAAGAACATGAAAGGCCCCAGAGTATAGTGAGAAGAAGAAAATACATTGAGTGAAAGGGAAGAAATATAAATAGAAAAAGATGGTGGACTGGGGCCAAGTGATCTCAGGTGTTGTTAAGATAAGGACTAAATATTCAAGCCAGAGTTAAGAACAATGAAATAATGAGACCCAAACTTTAACAACCAGAATTAAAAACAGGTCATGTTTTTGTTATGCTGCCAGAATAGGCAAGGGGTGGTGCCATGGGATAGATTCTGGGAACATTGTGGAAGGAGGCTGACACTGGTTGTGGGATTAGTTCTGCAACATTTTATGTCTGAAATTCAGCTATGAATAACTTTGTAAATCACAATAATTTAAATAAAAAGTTAAAACATTATTTATTGAAGTAAAAAGTATGACCCACCCACACCATTGCTTCAATGCCAGCTTCTGCTCCATCAGAGTCTTTCCCATATGTAAACATTTCAATGGGATTATTATGTTACTGACCCTACCCTTATCAGTGATCACACCCTAGGGTGTGACCTGGCATTCTGCTCCCACCCTAGGGTGTGACCTGGCATTCTGCTCCCACCATTGGGTGGTACTTGATCCCACCATTGGGTGGTACCTGATTTTGGAGGATAAAAGCAAATGTCTGTGGAAAGCAGGGGCTTTTTGGCTGGAACTGATGCTGAGGCTTTTGGCTTCAGTCTTGTCCTCTGAATAAAGCTGATATTTTCACAAGCCTGACTGCCTGCTAGCCTTTTACTCGCCGCATTCACCTCAGAACCGCCGTCTGAACAGGGTGGCAGATGCAAAGACCTCATCCTCCATCCCTCCATCAGTCAATCACTCAAGGGCAGTATTGCCAAAAAGCCTCAGCATCAGTTCCAGCCAAAAAGCCCCTGCCTTCCACAGACCTTTGCTTTTATGCCCCAGAATCAGGTACCACCCAATGGTGGGATCAGAAACAGGTACCACCCTAGGGTGGGAGCAGAAGGCCAGGTCACACCCTAGGGTAGGGCACAATCACTGATCAGGGTAGGGTCAGTAACATAATAATCCCATTGAAATGTTTACATACACAACACCCATACATCCTGGGATAAACTAGAAGGTACACAGGAAGCCATCAAAATGAATTCTATCTTAGAACCCAAGTGATCTATGAGAGATGAGAGGTATGGAATTGTTTTCTTACCTAAAATCTGAAATCAACTCTCAAATCATGTATCAGTTTAGAACGTAGGCTTGACAGACTCATTGCCTACTCTCATATTCCAGCTTGACTATGTGGATGCCATATTTTCATTAATTTGTAAGTTTACCAGTCTCAATTTCAAATATTCTACTAAAAGGACCTTTGAATTAGGTTTCGTTTCAAGGAGGAAGCTCTTCCAAAGTTTGCATTGTGAGATGGACCGGGCTTGTAGTTAGTGCTTGCTAAATATTTCATGAGTCTCCTGAGAATTATTTTCACACTTTTAAAATGAAGTGAACCTGGTACGCTAGGCCCTTGGAACCAGGAGATCAAAATGCAGAGCTAAGAATGTGTTTTGTAAGATGAATCATGGGCTACAAACTATGGGGTTGGGTGGGGAAGAGTCTTTCTTAAACTAGAGATATTTAGAAGTGAGATTATGTATGCCATCTATCTCCATTGGGGTTTTTCACATTTGAATATATGAATAACTTACTACATTGTATCATATATTACAACATGTTATATTATCCATTCTCTCTATGCATATATTTATGTGTGTGTGTGTGTATATATATATATATATATATATATATGATTTGTTATAAAAGTCAGCTCACATAATTGTGGGACCTGATGGAAAAATCTAAGGATCTATAATCAGCTGGAGATTGAGGACAACTGAAGGGATTGTCTCTCAGGACCTGAGAACTAGATAGCTAATATGTCATTTAAAAAGTAAGCCAAGGGGCCAGAGTGATGACGCAGCAGTAGAGCGTTCACCTTGATTCAAGATGGACCGTGGTTTGATCTCCTGACATCCCATATGGTCCCCCACACCACGAGCATTTTCTGAGTGCATAGCCAGAAGTAAACCCTGAGCGTCACTGGGTCTGGCCCAAAATAAAATTAAAAAAAAAAAGAAAGAAAAAAAAAGTAAGCCAGGTGTCTTGGATGTAAGAGGGACTATCTTATCAGGGAAACCAAAGGCAGGAAGAGACAGAAGGTCTCAGCTCAGCAGTGAGTAAAGACATTCTTGGTTTTCTGCTTTTTTTTTAGTTATACTAGGTCTTCAGTTAACTGAGGCCCCTCTATATCAGGATAACAACCCCTAGCCTCATATTTGGCCTGCTGTCTGGGTACCTTGTATTCCAGCCAAGTGGATTAGTGAAATGGACAGTGCACTATCCAGTATGTTGACAAAACTCAGCAGGTAGACCAGATGTCTGTTAAACACAGCCCTTCTTTAGCTGAGTGTGATAGCTGGATGGAGAGCAATAGAGTTCTGTTGCCCAGTCAGGTAGAGATAAAAGGAGAAGCATGCTACCTAGTCACTAATTGATTTTGCTTTCAGATCAGTAGGTTTCCAGCACATTCATCTCCTTGTTTAATTGTTTGAGGTAAATTGTGACTAGCCAAAATTAAAAACAGCAGCTTATGAAAATTAGCCCTTACTCATTTATTGTTGGTTTCCCCTGAAACATGAAAAGTGAAGCTCATATTTTCTTCTCTCATTGTCATTTCTATGTAAATTAAATGAACATTAATGGATTCTCTGAGTTGATGGGTCTCTCTAGTTTTTTTTAATAGTAGCTGACAGCCTTGAATTTTCTGCTCAAGTACCTTTAATGTAAAATATATTCTTCATGTCCTTTTAGGACATAAACAGAATAAGAAACCTTTTAATCATGTTAATGCCAGAACAGAATCATCTACACGTCTGATTTTGTAATTGGAAGCATCTCTCACTAACAAAGTAAACTTAGAAATAGAGATTGAAAATAATTTAATTAAATAGAATGAGTTAAAAATAATTGTTATATAATATTTAACTTATATTCTTAAATTACAGTTCTTGTCAAATTAAATATACTTGGAAATTACTGTAAAGTATTTAAAGATTTTTTTACTGTTTGTCATAGTTTATATACATTAGAAACTTACTTAGACTTAACATTGTAATTCCTAATATTTGACATTTTCCTTAATAGTATTTTAGATTTTATTATTAAAATTATTTTCTTTTGGACCATACCCAGACTTGCTCAGGGTTTACACTAGTCCTGTGATCAGAAATCACTCCTGATGGTGTTTATAGGATCGTATATTTTTCAGGAGATGCAAACTCCTATCTCTCTGGTTTCATTTAAAAATTTTTAAATTAATTTTTATTTTGACCAAAGTGGATTACAAATCTTTCACAGTAATATTTTAGGTTCATAGTGACATTGAATCAGGGGCATTCCCACTACCAATGTTGTCCTCCTTCATCACTGTTCTCAGCATGCATCTCATATCCCCTTCTTTTCCCCCCCTGGACTGCTAGTATAAGTGGTCTCCTCTGCATCTAGCCTGTTGTAGATTGGGTATTGATTCTGTTGTTGTTGGCTTTGGATTTGGTGTTTAAGTCAGATCACATTTATTTCTACTTGATGTTTATACGACTCTCTGGTCATGGTACCCTCCATTATTTCTCCCTCAATTTGTGAGGCAGAACAAGATGGTTCAAGTTATGTGGTTCTGTTTGAAGAAAATAAGAAAAAAGGGGAGGTGGTAAAAATCAAACAAACAAAATAAAATGGTAGGAGTCTTTCTAGAGGCTATAAATATCAGTTTAATAGAAGAAAGGAAAAAGAAAATTTTAATGCTCAATAATTGAATTTTATTCAGACTATAAAGTCTTGTTTTCATGTTTCAGTTTTGAAGAACAAATTTCAACATGGAAAGTAAGAAGTTTTAAACGTGTAACTTAAGGAATGAGATCACAATTATATTAATGATTAAGGCTTTTAAATTTTGTGAATGAGTTAATCTAGATTTCTTTTATAGTTTAGTGTTAGCATTTTATTTTGGTTTTTGGGCCTCAGCCATCAGTACTCAGGGGTTTCTCTGGGTTCTGCATTTATAAATCACTCCTGGCAGTCTCAGGGGACCATTTGAGATGCCTGGGATCAAATTCAGGTTGGTCATGTGCAAGGCAAATGTCCTATATGCTGTACTATTGCTCTGGCCCCTATATTGACATACTTTATTAATTATACATCTTGATAGATAGTTAAACAAAACTTAGAAATGTTATCAAATTGACTCCGTTTGAATTGAATGCAATCTTAACATCAAATATTTTTGAAATCACAATATAAATAATCTGTCGATTGTTAATCAGTTCTCGATATTTTATTGAAAACTAATAATCCTTATTATTTATTTTGCTTGTTTATATTTGGGGCACACCTGTTGACACTAAGAGTTTACTCCTGGCTCTGTGTTCAGAAATTACTCCTGGCAGGCTCAAAGGACCATATGGGATGCTTGAGATAGAACCAGTGTCAGCCACATGCAAAGAAAATGTCCTCCCCACTGTGCTATTGCTCTGACATTAGGATGCTCATTACTTTTGTAGAGCAGCATTGAACAGTTAGACTATTGTTGTATATGTGCTTACATATCTGAAAGAAATATAGTAGAAATGTCCTTTGTCAGATCATTCATTCCTGCTGCAATGTTTATGTTTGTCATAAAATAGGGTCAATAATCTTATCTCCAAGCTTTTCAGAACCATTCTCCACTTTAGTTCAAAAGGAATTTGAGAAAAAAAAAATAACAAAAGAAAATATGGTTCCCTGGCACTGGCTTGCTCCAGGGTGGATTCATTTGACACCCTAACAACTTGAAATAGCAACAAATTACTTTCAGGGCAGGTTTCCCTGCCTTGCCTCCTAATGGTGAGATGAATCCAGAAGATGCTCCATATCACACTGACTTCAACATTGAGCAGGGGTCTCAAACTCACGGCCTGCAGTCTGTTTGCGGCCCTCCTTACAACATTTTGTGGCTCGTGGCTGGCCTTCAAATATGGCAGTATTCGCTTACTGAATGATCACAATAAAAATTGCATTAGTGTTCGCCCACCCATGCCGACCACGTGAACGGCCCTAGCCACCCCCTGCCTGGTTATCCCTGACTGCCCCAGGTATGGAAGCTCCACCCACCCACGCCGATTGCCCAAACGGCCCTAGCCACCCCCTGCCTGGTTATCCCTGACTGCCCCAGGTAGGGAAGCTCCGCCCACCCACGCTGACCACGCAAACCTATATATATATATATATACACACACACACACATATATATACATACATATATACACATACATATAGCCTAACACAACATGTAGATCTAGCCAGCTCAGATCTAACACCCAAGTTTCTTAAATAATTAAGAGCCCATAAAATTGCAAGCAAGCTACTAAACAAACCATAAATACCTATATCAAACAAGGCAGGTGGCAAAAGCGTGGTCTAATAAAAAGGCCCTGCAAACCAGGCAACACCAAGATTTGCAAAGAAATATGGGTAAACCAAGGAAGACCCTCACATCTGGAGATATGGAAGGAAACACAAATAAGTTTCCAAATCCACCAAAAGGAACAGATCCAAGAGATGAAGATCTGAAAACAGCCATGAAAAAAGAAATGCAAATCATGGTAAACGCAGTGAAAGAAGCACTAGCCAGTGAGTACAAGAAAACCATGGATGAAAAAATCAACCAACTAAGAGAAGAACTGCTACAGAATATGAGAAATTCCATACAAATGGAATTTAAGGAAACAATAAATAATGTAAAGAGCTATATGAGTAGAATCTCACAGCTGGAAAAGCGTATAGAACAACTCGAAGAAAAACTGCAATAAAAAACCGTCCAGGAAACCAACAAGGAAATAAAAGGCAAAGCACTGGAAGAGAAAGTCTAGTACTTAATAAACAAAGACAAAAGAAATAATCTAAGAATTGTAGGTATACCAGAAGGGGAGGAAACAGGGAAAGGGGAAGAACAAGTGGTCAGGAAAATAAAGCGGAAAATAAATCAGAAAATTTTCCATCCCTCTGGAAAGAGACCTCAATGCAATTCCAGGAAGTAAAAAGAGTCCCTAATAAAATAGACCCTAATAAGCCAACACCAAGACATATAGTAATCCAAATGGCAAAACAAACAAACAGAAAAACAAAAGAAAAAAAAAAACAAGAGAAAGATGAACTCTTAAATGCCATAAGGGAGAAAAAAACCTCAAGTACTAAGGAAGGGACATAAGAATCAAACCAGATCTCCCATTTGAAACAATTCAAGCAAGAAGACAGTAGAATGACATATTTAAATGACTGAATGAAAGAAATTTCCAACCTAGGGTCCAATAACCAGCAAAGCTCTCATTCATATGGGAAGGAAGACTAAAAACATTCTTAAATAAAAATGATCTAGCATTATTTGCACAAACCAATTTTAAATAACCTACTCAGAGATGAATTACACAATCCAAATCCCCGACTGTAACAGCAACAACAACCCTACACAACATAACTACACAACAACCCTCTCTGTCAATAATCTCCCTAAATGTTAATGGTCTAAACTCTCCCATTAAAAGACATATACTAGAGAACTGGATTAGAAAACATAAACTGGACTTCTGCTGTTTGCAAGAAACATATCTACTAATGCAAGACATGCACAGACTTAGAATAAATGGATGGAAATCAATTATTCAGGCCAATGGAAAACAAGAAAGAGCAGGGACGGCCATCCTGATATCAGACCAAATTGCATTCAACCTCAAGAAAGTGATCAGAGACAAGGAAGGTCACTACATACTTATCAGGGGAACAATAGATCAAGAAGTACTAACCCTGGTCAATATTTATGCTCCTAATGTAGACTCAGCAAAATATGTGAGGCAATTACTCACAAACCTGGAGAAACACATGAAGGGAAATGTGATAGTAGTAGGGGATCTCAATACTCCACTATCACCACTGGATATATCCAGCAGGCAGAAAAATAGCAAAGTAATGAGAGCCCTAAATGAAAAATTAGAAGATCTAGGGCTAGTAGACTTATATAGGGCCCCCCATCCCCCAAAAGAAGAATACACATTCTTCTCAAGCCCACATGGAACCTTCTCCAGAATAGACCATGCCTTAGGATATAAATCTAACTTATATAAAACCACAAGTGTAAGGATCATCAGAAGCACCGTATCAGATCACTATGCAACAGAGGTCAAAATTGATTGTAAGAAGAAACAATGGAGATAATCAAACACCTGCAGATTAAACAACATGCTACTCAACAACAGTTGGATCAAAGAGCAACTCAAGGAAGAAATAAAAAGATTCCTTGAGACAAACAATGATAAAGAGACAACTTGTCAAAACTTGTGGGACACAGCGAAAGCAGTAATTAGGGGGAAACTCATAGCAATACAGTCTTATGTCAGAAAAGAGGAAAATAACAAAAATCAACAATTTAAAGGATCACCTTAAGGAACTGGAACAACTGCAGCAAAGAAATCCAACCACAACGAGAAGTCAAGAAATAATAAAAACCAGAGCAGAAATAAACAACATAGAAACCAAGAAAACAATACAAAAAACTCAATGAGTCCAGGAGTTGGTTTTTTGAAAAAATAAACAAGATAGACAAACCACTGGCAAGACTTACCAAAAAAGAAAAAAAAAGGAAAATCACCAAAATTAATAGGATCACAAAAGAAAGGGGAGAGATTACAACAGAACCCCAAGAAATACAACATATCATGAGGTCATATTATGAACAACTATACTCAGTTAGACTAGAGAACCCAGCAGAAATCGACAGATTCTTGGAAAAATACCAGCTAACAAGACTGGAATCTGAAGATCTAGAAAATCTAAACAGGCCAATCACTTCACAGGAAATCAAAAATGTAATTAAGAAACTCCCTAAGAACAAAAGTCCAGGTCCAGATGGTTTTAGAGGTGAATTCTATCAGACATTCCGAGAAGACTTACTACCATTGATCCACAGGCTCTTCCAAACCATAGAAAGGACAAGAACCCTCCCCAACTCCTTTTATGAGACTAATATCACACTCATTCCCAAAGATGGCAAGGACAGCACCAAGAAAGAAAACTACAGACCAATCTCCTTAATGAACATAGATGCAAAAATTCTCAACAAAATTTTAGCAAACCGAATCCAGCACTATATCAGAAAGATTATACACCATGACCAAGTGGGTTTCATCCCAGGGATGCAAGGTTGGTTCAACATATGTGAATCAATCAACATTATACACCACATTAACAACAGGAAAAACAAAAACCACGTGATCATATCAGTCGATGCAGAGAAGCCGTTTGACAAAATTCAGCACCCATTCATGTTGAAAACACTCAACAAAATAGGCTTAGAAGGAACCTTTCTCAAGATAGTTACAACTATCTATGAAAAGCCCACAGCCAACATTATCCTCAATGGCAAAAAGCTGAAAACATTTCCACTAAGGTCAGGAACTAGGCAAGGCTGTCCACTCTCTCCACTCTTATTCAATATAATCTTAGAAGTCATAGCAATAGCAATCCGACAAGAGAAGGGAATCAAAGGAATCCAAATTAGGAAAGAGGAACTCAAATTATCCCTCTTTGCAGATGATATACATTGAAAACCCTAGCAGTGGTCCTCAAACTATGGCCTGCGGGCCACATATTGTATTTGTATCTGTTTTGTTTCTTCATTGCAAAATAAATATATGCAGTGTGCATAAGAATTTGTTCATAAGTTTTGTTTTTACTATAGTCAGACCCTCCAGTGGTCTGAGGGACAGTGAACTGGCCCCCTGTTTAAAAACTTTGAGGATCCCTGTCCTAAAGAGTCCACAGTAAAACTTCTAGAAATAATTAACCAAAACAGCAAAGTGGCTGGCTACAAAGTGAATACACAAAAGACAGTAGCATTTCTCTACACAAATAATGAAGTAGAGGAGAGAGAGATTAAGACTTCAATTCCATTTAAAATAGTAACAAAAAACATTAAATACCTAGGGATCAACCTTACAAGGGAAGTGAAGGACTTATACCAGGGAAACTTCAAAACACTTCAGAAAGAAATTGAAGAGGATCTAAGGAAATGGAAGAACATCCCATGCTCATGGGTAGGTAGAATCAATATAGTCAAAATGACCATCCTACCCAAACTCCTATATAGATTTAATGCAATCCCCATCCAAATTCAGACATCATTTTTTAAAGACTTAGAACAATCAATCATAAAATTCATCTGGAACCACAAAAGACCCAGGATAGCCAAACACATACTAAAAAACAAGAAGCTAGGTGGCATCTTGCTACCTAACCTGAAGCTATACTATAAAGTCATAGTGATCAAAACGGCATGGTTCTGGTACAAAGACAGAGCCTCAGACCAGTGGGTTAGAACATAATTTCCAGACATAAGCCCCCAGACATATAGTCAACTAATATTTGACAAAAGAGCCAAGAACATGAAATGGGACAAAGAAAGTATTTTCAAGAAATGGTGTTGGTACAACTGGGAAACCACCTGTAAGAAATTGAAAATTGACCCATACCTCATCCCATATACAAAAATCAACTCAAAATGGATCAAAGACCTCGAAATCAGACCCGAAACCATAAAGTTTATTGAGTAAAAAATAGGCGGAACACTTGAAGACCTATATATCAAAAAAGTCTTTGATGATAGATTGCCAATGGCAAGAACTTTAACATCAAACATAAACAAATGGGACTACACCAAACTAAAAAGCTTCTGTATGGCAAAAGAAACCATACTCAACACAAGAAGACAGGTAACTGAATGGGAAAAAAATCTTTGCACTCAACATGTCCGATAAAGAGATGATATCCAGAATATACAAAGCACTCAGAAAGATGAGCTCCACAAAACCAAATAAAGCTATAGTAAAATGGGGAGATGAAATGAAAAGACATTTCACCAAAGAAGATCGAAAGATGGCCAACAAACACATGAAAACATGCTCACCTTCACTCATCATTAGGGAAATCCAAATCAAGACAACAATGAGGTACCACCTTACACCAGTGAGGATGGCTCACATCAAAAATAATGGAAACAATCTCCGTTGGAGGGGTTGTGGTATGAAAGGCACTCTCATCCACTGCTGGTGGTAATGCCCCCTAGTCCAACACCTATGGGGAACAGTCTGGAGAGTGCTCAAGGAACTCAGAATTGAGCTGCCATTTGACCCAGCAATTGCTCTCCTGGGTATCTACCCCTAAGCCGAAAGGACATTCATCCCAAAATATGTGTGTACCACACTATTTATCGGAGCACTCAGTATAATAGCCAAGTCTTGGAACCAACCTCGATGCCCAAAAACAGATGAGTGGATCATTAAGATGTGGTATCTATGCACAATGGAATACTACATGGCAGTAAGAAATGATTCAATCACAGACTTTGCAGCAACATGGATGGACCTTGAACATATTATGTTAAATGAAGTAAGTCAGAAGATGAAAGATAAACACAGAATGATAGCACTATTCTGAAGCACCTGGAAACTATACCATATATACAACTAATATTCAAAGATCAAATAACAGGACTTAACAGGGTAGAAACTCCAAACACTGTAATACCACACATATACTGGGCAGAAGTGCCCAAAACACATGAAAGAAGAACATCATAACTCTCGAATACACATTAAACCATAAAGAAACCAGCAACTGCAGAAACAGCAGCGTAGAGTGAACAGGTATGTAGTCAGTCTGTTACTGCAAAGGCTCGTAATAATATCTTAGGGATCTCATACAAGATTACAGGTAAAGAATACCATGGGAAATCACTGACTACAACCAAAGTATTTAAAAATAATAGGTGTTAATGCCTTAAGCTTAATATACTTAAAGTATCCTCTCAGCTTTTCTGTTCACAGGCGTTCTTGGATACAACCTAAGATGGCATCTCAGAGCTAAGCCACATGACATACCATACCCAGGTTGCGTTACAAAATTGTCTGGACAAAACTTTTTAACACACCCTTTATCTTTAGGGCATACCTTCTTTTAGGACCTGAAGCGTATGACTAGCCAGACCACCGAAGTAGCAATGGTGACCTGCATACTTATACTACGGGGCCTACTCATGGAACATATTCAAGCAAAATGACTTGCCCTCGCTCTTTTCACCTCTCTTCTTTCTACTGCCTCTTCCTTTTTCCCTCCGTTCCGTTCAGGGTATGCAAATGTTTAATGCGATTTTTTGCAATTTTTTTTCTTACTAATGCGATTTTTTATTGTGAATATTTGGTAAGTGAAATCCCTTATGCGGCTCTGCCTAACCCTGACTTTGCCTCCTGCGGCCCCCAGATAAATTGAGAAATCCCTTATGCGGCCCTGCCTCACCCTAACTTTGCCTCCTGTGGCCCGCAGGCAAATTAAGTTGAAACCCCTGACATAGAGTTTGTGCAAAAACCAAGATCTGTAATGACAGAAACCTGACTGCGACAACTATGATTGAGGAGAACTTTTATTGGGAACATGAAGAAAGATTTTGGGGTTAGACAACTTAGCATGTCTGGAGCCTGTAGTTGGTCTTATGGCAGGATAGGATCTCTGTTTTTAGGTCAAAGGTTTTTCCTTTCTATTTTCCACAACATTTACTGGGAATATGCAAAAATTTCTGCCACCCGCTTTTTATCTTTTAGATAGGGGTTCCTGCCTTCTTCATAAAACCTTGGGACATGGATTACTTTGTTACTTTGTTTTACTTGATATTTCTGCATTTTTTAATAAAATTAAGATGGATAAAAAGAAAGGATGGGGGCAAGGGTCAAGTGTGCTCAGGTGCATTAGTGGAGAAAAAGAGGACAGACTAAATAGCCAAGCCAAAGTCAACAACAATAAAATCAAGATACCCAAACTATAACAATCTAAATTTGAAATGGGGCTGTTATACTATGGGGCAAAGGGTGATGCTATAATATGTACTCTTCGGAACATTGGTGGAGAGAGGTCAACACTGGTGTGGAAATGGCCCTGATACATGTTTATCTGAAATCCAACTATGAAGAGGCTCTTTTGCTTTGTTTGTTTTAAGAAATGGGCAGATCTTATTAGCAGATAAGGTTACAGGAAGAATGGGGGATGGGGTAACATGAAGGACATGGTAAATCACAATGGTTTCAATAAAATAAAAAATATATATGAAAGTAAAATGAGAAGGTGGGGAAACAAGGGAGTAATTACTCAGATTCATGACTATTCTGTGTAGGTCAGTGGCATATAAATCAAATGGCAGTCTGGGTTACTCTGTGGAGTTGGTGAAAATAAAATGTACATGTGATTCAGTATAAATAGAATTTTATAGAGATGTATGATGTTATTTTAGTAATAAAATGCATATCTTTACTAATACATGCTTATTCATAACAAAACATATATATGTATTTGACAAACATAAAACCAATTTTACATGTACTGCCTTTGCCAACTAAAAATATACTCTAACTAATATAATTTTATTGTTACCATAATAATAATATCCCAGCTAACAATCTAATTATTTGAGATAAAAAACAATCTTCAAACTTTTTTTATTTTTTTAATATTTTATTTAAACACCTTGATTATAAACATGATTGTGGTTGGGTTTCAGTCATGTAAAGAACACCTCCCCTCACCAGTGCAACATTCCCATCACCAGTGTCCCAAATATCCCTCTAATATGGGATGAATAAAGTATTAAATTCTTTAAAATAGTCCTACTATGGTAAAGAGTACACAGGTCTCATTGGGGAAAGAACAAGTGATGTTTTCATGCCTTTCGGAATGCTCATGTAGCCTCAGAATTCAATCCTTGGGGTGGGTTATTCAAATATTTATTGTGTCTGGATGCTCTTATCTCAAATTTGAAGTAGATAGCCAGAGGGAAAAAAATCCATTCTTTGGGATATTGTCTATATATTTTTTAATATCCCAAAATTGTAAGAGGCAAACACATAGGCAATTTGATCAGAAAAAAATTTCACTTTAGAAAAGCGTTTGAAGTCAATAGCCTGTTCTGATATATTTAGTGTAAAAGTCTTATTAATCTTTAAGCAAATAAATGCCTGGTGATGAAATCTCTATAATTTATAGTGATAGTTTTATTATTGCATTATATTTATTGACAAAAACAGCAAAAAATCAGAAAGTACAAGGCTTAGATGTCTTTTCCATTTGCCTGCCAGTTGAATTTGAATGTTACTGCAGATCTCCCAGCAAATATAGGAGTAGTTCAGGCCGTTCTAATGCGTGGTTGCTAGTAAGTCAGATTGGGGTCTTGTGAAGACTCAATAGAGTGAGAATAAACTCCCTGGGATTCTTTCATTTCACATGTTTATTAGCAGTCCTTGGCCCTCATTGGCTGATGACCCTGAATGACATTTTATTCCGGAGTCCAATGAGGGCTTTTGTGATTCATGAGATTTGACTACATAGGTTCTTAGACAAAGGAGAGCAGAAGTAAGATGGAAGTCACTTCTTTTTTTTTTTTTTTTTTTTTTTTTTGGGTCACACCAGGCAGTGCTCAGGGGTTATTCCTGGCTCCAGGCTCAGAAATTGCTCCTGGCAGGCACAGGGGACCATATGGGACGCCGGGATTCGAACCGATGACCTCCTGCATGAAAGGCAAACGCCTTACCTCCATGCTATCTCTCCGGCCCCGGAAGTCACTTCTTACTAAGAAATCCCTGCTGTGACAATCTGCTCCCAGTGTGTCCTAAGTCACTATGAGTGAGTGACCAGTTACTACAATAAGTGTAGTTTCTACTCAGAGGGTGGAATTACACTTGAGCATGGTGAGACCCTTCTCCAGGGATATTTCTCCTCCTCACTATTTCAGTCACTCTCTGTAGGCTTGTGAACATCAATAAACTTGTATTAAAGTTTATTAGATTATAAAACAACAATTCTCAGAATCTTGTCCCCCAGACCCTCAAACAAAAGCTAAACTAAAACTTGATTGATCAAACTGTTTTTCACAGTCTTGTTCACTTTATATGTGCTCTGGTCTTCTGATACTTGTTATAAAGACACATGGGGATGGTTCATTGAGTTTTCTGTCTCCCTTAAGGAGGTGGAAAACAGTAGGGTTGTTTGTAAGTTGGGGATTCAGCTGGCAGACATGACATGATCCTCCATGGCTGAGTGTATTTTCTCACAGAGTGACTGCTGACTCAAGGAAGATGCCTCCCACAGTGGTGACTCTCAGAGCAGAGAGAGGGTGCTGTGGGCAATTCTTCCCCTTTCTTCAGGTAGCTGTGACCCCACCCCATGGTGGCAATATTATTCCTGTTAGAGAAAAGAGGACTAGAGATTAGGTAACTCTGAGTACCTCTGGCTGCCCTGATCCTGGAACCTTGCACTAGCTACAGGAAAGCACCCACTTCCAAGAGTTTCTAAATATTCCAAGAGTCTCTAAATATTACCACAGGATTTCACAGCATGAAGTTCTCTGTCCATAATAAACATGAGAAGTCCTCTGTCCATAATAAACATGGGGTCTTCTATGGGGCCATCATCCCATAATAAATATCGGGTCCTCTGCCAGTAATAAACATGGGGTCCTCATGGGGAATAAACATGTTATCCTCATAAAAGACATGAGGCCCTCTGTCCACAATAAACATGCAGCTTTCTGCCCATAATAAATAATCCTTGGCATAATGGAATGGCTTTAGGTCCTGGCTACAATGAATATGGGATCTAATCATTGGGGCACCCCATGACAGCTGTCCTTGGAAAGGAGTTACACTTGGAAACTTCACAAATGTTTATCAACCTCACCCCTCCACTCAGTAAGTAATGAAATACCATGGGTGAAAGGGAAAGAGGAGATTTATAGTCTTGACTCTCCACAAAGTATATGGAAATTCAACCAGACTTACATGCTAGGGTCTTTGACCTCAGCTACAAGGATTTTCCCTGCCTTTGTCCCTTTATTTTTCACTCTCAGTCTATCCTCTGCCCTCTGGCATCTATCCAGGCTCCACTCTGACACTCATCCTTCTTTAAAATGGCCTCTGTCTGCAATTAAGTAGCTTTTCCAGCCTCCCTCTGGATAGAGGGTGTGAGGACCCCAAGATTTTCTCACATTTTAAATGATCACCATTTCTCTGGGTCAGAGCAGTAGTGAGGTCCATGGAGACTTGGTAGTTTATTTTTTTTGGGGGGGGGAGCACACTTGGCTGTTCTCTGGGGTTACTCCTGGCTCTGTGCTCAGAAATCACTCCTGGCAGGCTCGAGGGACCATGTGGGATGCCAGGAACCAAACCCGGGTTGATTCTGAGTGCAAAGCAAACACCTTACCCATCGTGCTATCACTCCAGAATCTTGGTAGTTTATGTGCAGATCTGTAAGACTAAATCCACTTGTCACATTTCATTAGTCTGTGTGAAGATATCCTTATCATTCTTCCCAGTCTGAGAACTAGAGCTACAGTACATCAGGGTGTGTGTGTGTGTGTGTGTGTGTGTGTGTGTGTGTGTGTGTGTGTGTGACCCTTGTCTTGCATATGACCAACCTGGGTTTGATCTCTGACATCTAGCATGGTCTGTTGAGTCCACCATGAGTTATCCCAGAGCATAGAGCTTGGAATAAGTCTTGAACATCACCAGGTATGGCCTCCAAACGAACCCACCCCTCAAACCAGTCTCACCATTGTGTTGACCAGCTGAGAAATTTGCTCCCACCCTATTGTCCTGCACACCCCAGCAGCCTAGCTGAGCTGTTTTTTTTTTTTCAGTCTCCATCTACCCTCTCAATTTCATCTCTTTCCCCTCTGTCTACTCATATTTTGTCCCACAAACCTCAAAATTCCAAGGCTACCAAGTATGATTCCAAGATGCCCTGTTTCCCAGGCCTTACACAGTATTGTAGACTTTTTATAGATAACACAACAGCCTGTTATATTCACCCAGACATTCTTCCTTGTGCTCCTGACCAACTATCTTGGTTTAATGGACACTTTTCTGTCCTTGTCCCAGCCAAATGAGATCCTCTCTGAATGTCTGGTTAGAAACCCACTGGACTGGCTGCTCAATAGACCTAGTGATGGTTCACACCCTCCCAAGGACACAATCTCTCAAACTTGTGTTTTCTTCAGTTAGGTGACTGTGTACTGGTATGCTGCCTATTTGGTTAATAAGAAAATAAATAGTTTAGATGGTTCTTCCTGGATACTTGGGTTTCTTCCATTGAAGACCATTCCCAGATGTCCCTTCATCTTATGATACTGTCTCTCATATGTTGTCACTCTCATGGACTGAATATTAGTGCTTTGATAATTTTAATACTTATATGTGCCAATCTCTTTTTGTATATTTGAGGATGACTCCCACCAGTGCTCAGCGATCACTCTGATTGTTGTTTGTTGCGACTATGTGTAGTTGGTAATAGACTCTGGGTCCACTGTATGTAAGGCAAGTGCCATACTATTTTACCAGTTCTCTCCTGCAACACAGGGACTCTTGCAGAGTTTTCTTCACTCTGGCATTTTTCCATCATGATTTCCAGTGATTTCTGCATCACCATCATCTCCATAGCATCCGATATCTGCTCGTTTGAAGAAAAGGGATTTACTATTCTTGAGCCTTGCCATTTTCCCTCTCTCAACAGTTTAAAAACTCCGAATCTATTTCCTCTTTAAATAACACATGCTACACATTTTCTTTTCTTTCTAGAAATCAGATACGATTAGCACCTATTACTCTGCCCTGTCTCCTCGTTGTCTTACTGTTTATCTTTGCATCTTACACGGTGAAGAATTTCTTTTGATATCTTTGAATATCTTTGTTAAATCTGTTGAACTTTAATTTGCACTTTTCATTTTTAAATCCATCTGATGAGTTCTTGCAAAACAAGCGCTGGGTGCTCTTTGATAATTTCTGATCCTTTGCAGGTATTTTCCATCTTATTTATATGCGCTTTATAAATGAAAGCATGATTATTTTGCAGCTGTGTTGCTATTCGCTGGAGTATTTCAAAGACTATTTCTGCTCTTTTCGTTTGTTTTGCTTCTCCCTCAGATCTTTTGCCTTCTTATTAACTTTTACTCTAAACAACTTATTTTCTTTGGAAAAGCATTTGTGCAAATGGTTTGGGGCCTACGAGGAGATTATGTTCTGAAAGGCAATAGCTCTCCTCAACCTCCACAGGCTACCTACCCATTGATGAGTGATTTAAGATTTCCAAATAACCAGGTCATATGTATTTGGACTGCAGAGTGCAACGGAAATGACAAGTTTTTGGCTAATGCTTCCAGCATAAGTTTTTATCTCTCATTTTTCAGCATTCAGCATCTAGTCAGTTTCCCTTTATGTCTGTTTTTTGTTGCTTCAACTTCTTCTAGAAGGTTGGAAAGGTAAGAAGAGCCAGATTTCCTTTTTCTTTATCTAGTGTCACAGTTTGGCCCAATGGCTTTGAGGAAGATTTATTTCCTCATTCACTGTCAGCCAAGAAAGTTCTAGATATGGTATACAGAAAGCCCCTTCCCTGAGAATTATTAAAAGTTATTGCAAATCAACCTATGTTTCTGTTTCATTCATTTAAGTTAGATCTCCAGAAATCGAGTGAGTAAAACTTTCTATTTAATTTCTATTCTGTACAACTTTGTTGCAAGTTGCTTGGTAGAGAGAAAATATGATAAAAAATACATTTTTTGCCAGCTTGATATTATCATTATTTACTTGAATTCTTGGAGTTCATCTTTTCCAGTGCTAATTTGCAGTACTGAAAATAGTCCTGAATATATTGTTTTTTATTGATTTCACTGGAGAATTCCACTAGGATTCCACTGGAGGATTCATAATATTCTAGATTCAGGGCCATTTAATCAACTTTTCTATCATTGTTCTATTAGACTAGCAACTTTTCATCCCCACACGTCATACTTAGAATATTTGCTGTCAGTAAAGCAAACTCCTTGCTTTTTCCCTACTTATTAGCAATTTTCTTCTTTAAATTATAAGGCAATTTAGCAATTGAATTACTTGCATTTCTGTTTTCATTTTCCCAGTGAGAAAGGTAGACTGCCTTTCTAGGGTCTTATCTGGAATGAAGGCAACTAGCTATCCACTTCTTTTCTGAGGCTTCTGAGGATGGTATGTGCTGATTAGCAAGTTTGAAATTCCAAAGCAAGCTTCATAGCTGAAAATCAAATTTTTTTAAATCAAGGTGCCATTTCTTCACACAATTATTCATGTTAGAGGAGTGGAATGAAACAATCAACACCAGTTCTTCTCTCCTCTCACTTTCCAACTTCAGTTCTGGGCTGGAGTCTAAGTTTTGTTTTCATAGAACATTTCCTGTTTTTTCTTTCTTTCTTTCTTTCTTTCTTTCTTTCTTTCTTTCTTTCTTTCTTTCTTTCTTTCTTTCTTTCTTTCTTTCTTTCTTTCTTTCTTTCTTTCTTTCTTTCTTTCTTTCTTTCTTTCTTTCTTTCTTTCTTTCTTTCTCTTTCTCTCTTTCTTCCTTTCTTCTTTCTTTCTTTCTTTCTTTCTTTCTTTCTTTCTTTCTTTCTTTCTTTCTTTCTTTCTTTCTTTCTTTCTTTCTTTCTTTCTTTCTTTCTTTCTTTCTTTCTTTCTTTCTTTCTTTCTCTTTCTTCCTTCCTTCCTTCCTTCTCGTTCTTTCTTTCTTTCTTTCTTTCTTTCTTTCTTTCTTTCTTTCTTTCTTTCTTTCTTTCTTTCTTTCTTTCTTTCTTTCTTTCTTTCTTTCTTTCTTTCTTTCTTTCTTTCTCTTTCTTTCTTGCTTTCTTTCCTTTCTTCCTCCCTCCCTCTTCTCTCCCTCCTTCCCTCCCTCCCTCCTTCCCTCCTTCCCTCCCTCCCTCCTTCCCTCCTTCCTTCCCTCCTTCCTTCCTTTCTTCTTCCTTCCTTCCTTCCTTCCTTCCTTCCTTCCTTCCTTCCTTCCTTCCTTCCTTCTCCTTCCTTCCTCCCTCCTCCTCCTCCTCCCTCCCTCCCTCCCTCCCTCCCTCCTCCCCTTCCTTCCTTCCTTCCTTCCTTCCTTCCTTCCTTCCTTCTTTCCTTCCTTCCTTCCTTCCTTCCTTCCTGCTAGAATGGATATTTAGCTTTCTCAAAGTTACTCCTAAATCTATAAGCCTCAAGTTTCATCATGTTGTAGCAAATTTTCATTTTTTATGGCCAATAAAATAATATTTCTTGACCTGACAGTTGGTCTAAAATGTGGTTAACAGTAATAGTATATAGTGGTATTCTATAATATATTGGCAATATATACTATTATATATGTAATATAATAGTAATAGTAGGGGCTGGAGAGGTGGTGCTAAATGTAAGGTGTCTGCCTTGCAAGCGCTAGCCAAGGAAGGACTGCGGTTCGATCCCTCGGCGTCTCATATGGTCTCCCCAAGCCAGGGGCAATTTCTGAGCGCTTAGCTAGGAGTAACCCCTGAGCATCAAACGGGTGTGACCAAAAAAAATTATAAACATAGTAATAGTAGTACTACTATGTGATAATAGTAGTAGCAATAGTATGTGGTTCCAAATGTTTGATTTTTTTCCTGATTTCTTTTTATGCTAATTTATCTATTTATTTTTTGGTTTGGGGACCACAACGAGTTAAGCTGAGACTCACACCTCAGTGCTGGACTGGGGAACCACATGAGGTGCTTGGAATTGGATCCAGGCCAGCTGCATGTAAGGCCAGTGCTCTACCTACTGTCTTTTTAACTAGGCACAATATCCCACATTGAAATAAACACAAACATTGAAATAAATCTGGCTTGAAATCAGGGCTTTGTTTGTTTTTATTGTTTTTGTTTGGGCCATACCTGGCTGTGCTCAGGGCTTACTCCTAGCTCTATGCTCAGAAATTGCTCCTGGTGTGCTCAAAGGGTATCGGACTGGGTAGACTGCATACAAGGCAAGTGCCCTGCTCATTGTGCTATCATTCCAGCCTTCAGTATTGTTTTTTGTTTAATAACAGCAAAAACCATAAACTGATAAAATGTGGAGAAATTTATTTTTTTAGTGTATTGTTTAGGCAGACTACACAATTTCTCATGTAAGTTAAATTTCAGTCTTATATAAGTGAAATTTCACACTCATATATAAGTGTAATTGTAACATCACATAGTTTTCTTTGGAGAACTAGTTTGTTTCACTCAAATAATGGGACTCAAGGCTCATGCTTTTGTGGTTTCTTTCGTATAAACTGCATATATATTCAATGTCCTATTGTTTATATATTGTACATTATTTATCTATCCATGCTCTGATGTCCATTGTGTTATTTCCTTTATTAGTTATTATTCAGTAATGCTGCTCTGAAAACCCTCTGCTTTCAATTCTTTTGGATACAGTCCTAGAAGAGGAATCATCAGGTCCTGTACCATTTGCATTTTTAATGTTTTTAGGTATTATCACATGGTTTTCCCTATGGCAATACCATATTCAATTCCCATCAGCAACACACAAGGCTTCCAATTGCCTCACATCATCACCAACATGTGTCATTTCTGTTTTGAGTCTTTTGATGACAACCATTCTGATGGATATGAGGTGGTTGGTGTCCCTTTGAAGTACTGATTTGTGATTGTGAGCATAATTCTCCTATGCTCACTGGCTATTTGAATATCTTCTTTGGGGAAATATCTATTCATTTCTATTGTTCATTTTGGAAGCCTGAAGATTGTTTGTGTGTCTGTGGAGTTTTCTTAGAATTAAGCATAACAATTTATTTTTCAGATATCTGATTTTCAAATATTGTCTACCATTCTCTGGAGATTGACTTTTCACTCTCTTGCTGTTTTCTAACATCCAAGTCTTTTGTCTCAAATCTTAGGCAATATTGCTTACACTAAAATCATGAAGAGTCTGGCCTGAATTTTCTTTAAATTATATTTTATAATTTAAAGGCTTATATGTGTATCTTTTATCCATCTTATGTTAATTTTTCACATGACCTTAAGAAATATTCAAATTCATTATTTTGCCTGTGAATGTCTCATTTTCCAAGCCTCTTTGTAGAAGAGTTTGTTCTCTTCCTTTTCAATGTGATGACATGCTTGTCATAAATCAGTCCAACGTATAGGAGAGAATTTATTTCTGACTCTTATGTCAGTTTAGTTCACAACTGAAATGAAACTTATGAGATGCAGGAGAAATTGAAATAAAGAGGCAGGTTAGGATGAAGGCTGGATGGTTAGGTTAGGATGGCAGGTTAGGATGAAGGTGGAATTGGAATTTGGAGTGGGAGATTTTTCGAAGTAAAATGAAAAATCTTGTATATCTTCAAAAGTAAAATGAAAAATCTGTATATCTTCATGAAGAAATCAAAGTGTGATGGACAGAAATTAATTTTGTTTTTAAAGTTTCCAGCTCAGGTAGTAAGAAAAAGGCTAATGACGAAAAATTAAAATTCTAAGAACATGAAATTGATGGGATCCCATGCATCTTACTTGGACTAAACAAGAAAGAATTCTTTTCTTCCAAGTTAAATTATCCAATATTGCTTTATATAACCTTAGACTATTAATTTGGATAACCCATGGATTATTCTCATACATCTTAATGAAAACAGTTGAGATATTCATATTTGAATGATGTAAAAAAATACCAAAGGAAGTACAGGTTTCAGATTCAGGAAGTACCTCAATTGGCTTAAATAATCTTAAACTGGAGCCTGAGGGAAATTATCACCATTTCACAATGACCCAGATAAATTTTTTGTTTGTTTGTTTTGTTTTGTTTTGTTTTGCTTGGGGGGAACACCTGGCAGCACTCAGGGGTTACTCCTGACTCTGAGCTCAGAAATCACTCCTGGCTTAGGGGACCATATGGGATGCTGGGGATGGAACCTACATCCTTCCTGGGTTAGCCATATGCAAGGCAAAAAACCCTACCACTGTGTACCACTTGGACCTCAGATGTTTTTTAAATACCAATGAAAAGATGTGAGCATAATTAAAACTTAGTGCCACTTGCAATCATTTTCTTCTGGACTTTCTCTGGGCTTGATACTTGTATTTGATTCATGTACTTATACTTGAGAAGATCATTAATTTGGATGCCAATGTAGATCCCGACAGTCTCCTCCTGCAAGGAACTCTGGCATATTTTATTTTTCCCATTGCCTTGATTACACATTGGGGAAATGATGTTATTTTCTCAAAGGTGGAGAATTTATAAATTTCAAGTTCAAATTTTTAATTGGTTTATAACTAGCATTCAATTTCAGACATGGGTATTCTTATGAATTAAAGTTAAAACTCCCATGTTAGTGACTCATTCAAATCTTCCAAGGAGATGAAAGAGAAGCATTCAAGGGAGATGGATGGGTTGAAGCAATAATACAGCTGTCAGGGCACTTGCCTTGCATGCAATAGAACTGGGTTCAATCCCCAGTAGCCCATATGGTCACCTAAGCATGCCAGGAGGAATTCCTGAGTGCATAGCCATAAATAAACTCTGAATGAGATTATATTAAAAAATAATGAAGAGAGATAGAAAGGGCTTGCATAGTTTTTTCACTTCTCAGTATTAAAAAGGGCCAATATTATTTACTTATAGAGAAAACAAATAGTGAGTCCTTCCATGGTGAGAGATGGATGCCATCTAGACCTCTGAAGTCATTGGTATATGTTGCTCAACAAAAAAGCCTTCTGTTGTGTTTTCACATAAAATTTTTTAGATATATTTTTTACCAATATGGACACAAGATTCTCTAATCCAGCATATGTTGCTATGCACTTAGTAAAAAGTGGCGAGTTGGGCATTGATAGATATTGAGCATGATTTGAGGATTCATAAATGTAAAGTTTCATATTAGTTTTGAGTTTGTACAGAAATAGCCCAATTTATGTCAGGACATGAAAATAGAAGGAACTGTCTGTACAGTACAGTACACTGTGGGTAGGGCATTTGCCTTGCACACTGCCAACCATGGGGTTCTATTCCCAGCATTGCATATGGTCTCCTGAGCCTGCTAGGAGTGATTTCTTTTTCTTTTTTCTTTTTTAGTTTTTGGGCCACACCCGTTTGACAACGCTCAGGGCTTACTCCTGGCTATGCGCTCAGAAATCGTCCCTGGCTTGGGGGGACCATATGGGACACCGGGGGATCGAACCGTGGTCCGTCCTACGCTAGCGCTTGCAAGGCAGACACCTTACCTCTAGCGCCACCTTCTCAGCCCCAGGAGTGATTTCTGAGTGCAGAGCCAGGAGTAATCCCTGAAGATCACCAGGTGTGACCCCCAAAACAAACAAAAAATCAACACATTCTGATGAACATGAGTGAAATATGCAGAATAGATAATAAGGAACTGTAGATAGTTGATTTGTTAAATTATTTGATCTATAATCAATTGCTGTTTAAAATCATTTCTGGTTGTTTTTTGGGAGGGGTTAGTTTTTGGGTCAGATATAAAATACTCCTGGCTCTGTGCTTAGGATCATTCCTGGCAGTGCTCAGGGACCATTTTCTCTGCTTGGAATCAAACTCAGATCAGCTGTGTGCAAGGCATATGCCCTGACCATTATACTATATCTCTAATACTAAATAATGGGTCTGAGTGACAATAATATTTCTGTTTAAAAAGATAGTTGAGGCATTTAAAAGTCTATTAACCACCCATAGCCAAACTGACAAATTATATGTGGCTGCAGTTCTTTATACTTTAACAAATCGGGTTATTTCCTAGTTTATATTTGCAAATATTCTGCTTTTAGATAAAGCCCTTATGCATTTTTATCTTAGTCTCTTAGGTAATTAGTACATACTAGTCACAGGAATGAAGCTGTCAAATGTGAGCGAACCTTTGGCCCTGGATTACAGAAATGAGAATGCCAAGGAAAGGTATTTGTTATGATAGCAAGAGAAAGAGGGGCAGGCCCTGGGCCTGGGATACTTGGGTGGTATAAAAGTGAAGTAACTGTCAAAACCATATATGAGACAATCCTAGTCTAAACTTGTGACCCAAAGTATAGCCATTGAATGGACAAAGTAAGTTTGCTTGAATTCTGAGTGGAGACCTGGCAAGATAAATGAATATTGGTAGAAGGACATTGATGGGTGATAGGTTTGGAAATTTATGCTGAAACTCTATGATTAACAGATTGTAAATCATAATGCCCAAGAAAATTTCAAATACTAATTATTTCAGAAAAAGTGTTCAGCATAATTACAGATTTTTTATATATTTTTGAGAAATTGGTACTTTATCTGAAAATATCTCGGGACAGAGTAGTAGTACAGAGGTGACAATGCTTTCCTTGCAAGTCGCCATAAAGATTCAATGCCCACAACCCTTAGTACCTTCGTGAGTGAACCCTGAGCACACAAGCCAGCAGGAGTGCTCCTGAGCACCCTTGGCATTTGTCTAAAGCACCTCACCCAGAAGAGCAAAGCTAGAACATTCTTTTTTGTTTTTTGTTTTTGGGTCACACCAAGCAGTGCTCAGGGGTTACTCCTGGCTCTGTGCTCAGAAATTGTTCCTGGCAGGCTCAGGGGACCATATAGGATGCCAAGATTTGAACCGACATCCTTCTGCATGCAAGGCAAACACCCCACCTCCATGCTATCTCTCCGGCCCCAAGTTAGAACATTTTATGCAAACTGCTATTACTTAAGCATATATTTAATTATCATCAGTACTAAAATTTGTGTCCTTCACTACTAGGCTGTTCACCCTTGTATTATCTTCCCTCCCTTGATCACTGGTTCCCATTTTCAATCTTTTTTCCACTTGTTTTGTTTCATCATGTTTTATTAATAGAACCACCATATGGTTTTTGTCTTTTTGTTGTTGTTGTTTTGTCTTTTTGGGGGGTCACACCCAGTGATGCTCAGGGGTTACTGCTTGCATCACCACTCTGGCCCCAGTTTTTGTCTTTCTTTGGAATTATTTTTCTGAGCATAGTATTTATTGTCAAGCATATTTGACTCTTTTGGAGTGTATGTTTACAGTTTGCTCTTAAGTTCATTTTGTGTAGCTATTTCATACTGCTTTTTTTATCAATTACTTGAGTGCATATCATCTTATATCCTTTTTATTCTAATCTTTACACATCACTACGTATCATCACATTTGGATTTAAAATTGTGATGGCTGGATTCTGTGGATTTAAAGGGCAGAGAATTGACAGAATTCACCAAGGTTCAGAACCTGATGAAGAGAGGTGAGAGTTGAAAAATGATAAGTAATCACACACCTTGAAAGTTGTAAGAAGCTCACTTCAGCCTTTTGTCTGTACTGGCAAAAATTCATCGATCATGTCATTCCTTGGCTTTCTCAGGGATTAATTCAGAAATGCCCCCCATGTGTTCCGATACCATATTATTGGGGCTGGGGGAGCACTTGGCATTTACTTTCTTCCTCCAGTCCCGTGTTGGCTTCCCTTGCCCAAGTCATTGCTAATACTTGGCACAAAAACTCCAGCTGCCTTGCCAAGAGCACCAGCAAAGGAGGTTCCAAAGTTTCCAATTAGAGCCATTCCAGCTCTGTTTGGAAAGATCTCAGGTTCATCCAATTTACAGGAAACACAAAAATTCTTGTCTTTAAGCTTCATCTGCATGGTTTGTGCAAATCTAGCATGTTCGGGTATATTTACTTAGCTGCATCTTGAATGTCTGCTTTTCCCTACCCTTGAGGAAACAAATGTGTCTTATAAAACAAAATTTTCAGTGGCATTACCTAATCTTTGGTGATGTCATGGGATGAGAGAGGCTATGGGTGAGAATAAGCCATCCCCAACACCCACACATACACTCACAAGTACACATACATGAAGACACACTTATGATGTGACCCGACCTCACATTTTGTCAGATTGATCAGCATGCATGGGGAATGAAAAAAATGGGTAGTCATTCAGTGATGTTGATTTGACTTTGCAGTTGAACACAAACAGAGCAAAACATGTCATATTTATTCAATGATGCCTAATGGCCATGCTGGCTCTGAGAATGGATTTGTTGATTATCTCTTTCATGGGAATTAGGATGTCTTGACTAGGAGAGGGCATTATGTCATTTGGTTAGTTTGGGGTGGTGTATCATTCAGAAGTGTCCTGAGTCTCTTTAGATAATAAACAGAAATAATAAGTTGGGTTAACTCATTCAAACGCTATTTGTTTCTGGACATTTTCTTATCCTTTGTCATTTTTTATTATTTGTGTCTTTGATAGTTTCTTCTTTCCTCAATTTTTTCTCTTTATTCAGCATTATGATGCCCTGTTTTTCCCTTGGAGGATTATTATCTTGTGACATGCTTATATAAACTGACAAATAAATTTACTTACATAATGTGAACCCCAAAATAATCCACTCCCAGTCACTTGTATTAGAAGACATACAATATCTCACTTTAGGGACTGGTGAGATGTTCAGTGGATAAGGTGCTTGCCTTGCATTCTGTCAACTTGATTTTGATCCTCAGAACCCTGTAGTGTCCTTTGAGCCCGGGCAGGAGTGATCCCTGATTGAAGAGTTGTAATTAAAACCCTAACACTTTCAGATGTGACCCCAAAACAAACAACAACAACAACAATTCTCCTTTATTTAAAAGTATGAATACAAGCATAATGAAGAAATATCCTATATTATGGTGGAAATGGAAGCAAAATATTGGTTATAACCATGCAACTAGTGTTAATATTTTTAAGGTTTATGACTAGTAAAATAATTTCTGTTACTTAGGAACTTATTAGTATTGCTATTACTAGTATTATTACTAGTACTTAATTATTACTAGTATTACTGTTACTAGTTACTAAGGAACTTACTTCTGAAATTCTTCTAAGATTTGGTTTCTGGAATATAAATGCTAATTAAAATTCATGGACTAGTCAGCATTCCCACCAACAGTGAATCTCACCATAGCTGTAAATGTGATTCTTAAAAGTCATTCAACATATTGCACTGTGGATTGTACACTGCTTCAACATTCTCTAACCTAAAACCTCTAGGTAGCTTCATAGTTGTCTTTACAACTTTGAACAAATCACTACTATTATTTCTGAACATTATTGTTCCTAGCAAATGAGAGATATTGGAAACTTAGTTTTTAAACTGCTTGAGTGACATGGTGTTTTATCACAGAGCACAGAAATATTCCTAGAACAATACTTGGCAGAAAATGAGTGAGTCTAATCAGACTCTTGCTTCTGGACAATTATAAAGTTAGACTATGGAAATAGTATCATTTTGTAAACTAGTTTAATGCTGTGTAGTCCAGACTTCCTTACAATTTGTTCTCAATAGCATCTTAAATTCAGTCAACAAGTTAAAAAAATGATACAGGTATAGTAGTTTTCAGTATTGAGAAGGAAGCAGAGAAATGAGGCTTCAGCCCTGGACTGGACACAGCCAGAGACACAGTATAGAAAGAGGAAGTGGAGGTAGGAAATTAGGGTGGGAGCAAGTGTGGGCCTTGTAGAGAGCTTCAGGGCCTCAAAGATAAGTAGAAACAATGTTTGGGTAGTATGATCATAGCCAGGGAGCATTACATCATTATATCACTCAGGATATGTGGGCATGTAGGAATCTAAGGCACATATCAATGAGTTTCTCTAATGTTATCCTGCAGAGACACTGCAGACTTACTATTATAAATAAGCTCATTTCTGTAATCAGAATGATTGGAGACAGAGTTACAATGTCAGATTTGACTCTCACATGTTCCTTTATATCAAATTTTTTCAAGGAATATTTCTATGCTCTGTGATAAAATATCATATTACTTGAGCAGCGTTAAAAACCTAAATTGTCGATATCCCCAGATTGCTAGGAACAATGTTCAAAAATATTAGCAGTGATTTGTTCACAGTTGTAAGACAACTATAAAGCTACCAAGATTTTAGGTTGGAGCATGTTGCCTTTTCCCCTGAAATTATTGAATTCTCATTTGTTCCTGTTTAAGATAAAGAGCCTCTGCTTTAATTCTGTCTCAGTTCCATCATTTAAAAATCATTTTTCTCAAAGTACACCAGACCAGATGCAATGTAGAAGTATTTTCTTAGCCCATGAATTACATTCATTGCACAAACCTGATTAACCAATTGTCATTTAGTTTTGTTGGGAGTATGCGTTTGTTCTGAAATAAACATGGCATTGACTAGGACAGCGGTACAAAATGATGTATCAAAATTCCCAGTTTATCTAAAAAATACTTTAAAAATAACTCTAAAATGTGTCTTTGTAAGACTAATTAATTTAGTGCTTATTCTAGATCTTTAAACTAATAAAGCTCTAAACACCTATTTAATCATTCATAGATATTTATATGAATAGCCATGTAAACATTCAATTAATATTTTGGTTAAATTTTTTATTCAAATGACTTTTACTCAAACATAATGTATTTACTCAACCTCACAGTTTAGTATTGAATAGTTACTGTCTAATTGTGTGTAGATCTTCAAAATGTTCACACATTTCATTGTTCAGCATGAGTCTTGTTTGTTTACATCATCACAAAACATACATGGAGATAGTATTTACAAAATTGAGAAGCTCTCAGTCCATAATGGCATATACATTTTTCTTTGAATGAAACTTGCATTTTATCATTGGCAACAGATATTGACAATTGTTTCCTATATAAAGCATTTCTTCTGCTCATAAAGAAGGAAAGGTATTTTACTCAGATACTGAGATTTTTTTTTTAACAATTCTCATCATTTTTAGAGTTTCGTTTAGGATAATTTAAAGTAAATTGCCCTTTTCCCCACAAACAGAGCTGGATGGATTGCACAGTGAATATGAACAAGGAAGACTGAACGTCTTGATTTGTGCTGAGCAAACAGTAGTCAAAGCAAATGCACCGCAAATGTTCTAAGGTTAGGAATAAAACTTTAAGAGTTATCCAGAAGTTTGCAGAGTTCTGGACTATTTTACTTGTTAAGAAGTCACATAAGTTATCTTGGCTAAGGGATCCATCCTGGCTTTAGACTAAGTCAGGTAATTAGGCTTATTCACTCACATCTGGATATCTGTTTGTGAGATACAAAAGAAAGTTCTTTACACATGTGTTGCTTCTGTCTTATGGATTATTGTCAGGCTTCACAGCATTAGTTTGATGTTTGGTTGGCAAGAAGTCACATCCTGACGTCCATTCTGAATCCTTCCCTTGATGTAATGCTTAGCTGTGGTGAACATCAATACTTTAAAGTGGTGACCATCTTTCTGGTATTTCTCCAGCTGATTCGGTGCAATAAATTAGGCTGTACTATGTTTCTATCACTTGGCTATTTTCTGTTTGAAACAATCATTTATGTCATCGACCATCTAAGAATGTTCTTGAACGCATAAAAAAATTCCTTTATTATCCACAATACTGGAAATATTACCCAAAAGCCAGAGTGCCCAGCAGCGCAGAAAGGGCCCGAATCCCCTTGGTCCAAGGTTTATCTAACTTTTCCAAGACCCCTCCCAGGAATGGGCGGGGTCTTGCAGGTAAGGTAACACCTAATATTTAGTTCCCAAGACCCCTCCCAGGAATGGGTGGGTTTCAGGTAACTACACCCAGATCCAGGGTCTCAGGTACACTACACTACAAAATCTAATTTTCTGCAAAATTCAGGGGGAAAGAACTTGCAACAGAGGACAAAGTGAGTTTAAAGTGTTGAGGACAGGAGTGGCCTTTAGAACTGGAAATAGAAGAGGGAGGTGTCTATGGAAGGAACTTGGTTGGATGTTGTTGGATGCCTCCATGATGTGGTCAGAAGCAAGAACCAGTGGAATGTTACTGGTCACTAAAATGATTTGCTACTTTATTCTATGGGCGTTGAAAACAAGGTGAGTATGATGATTTGATTGAGATGTTTTGCAAGTTTATTCAGGTGACTTTATGAAGCAAAGGTTTGGAGAGATGCAATGAGAGAACTGCAAAGTTGAACTTCATTGTGCACTTGCATAATAATGTGGCCATTGCCTTCAAGTAACTGGGACAATACATCAATCTTAATGTTCCATTTGGACTGTTCTTAAAAGTTAGTTTAAAAGGGTGAGCTTATATGTCTTTTCCTTATGGTGGCTGATTGAAATGGAATTACAGGAAAATATAATAAAGAATGAAAGAAAGAATGGAAAAGAGAGTGCAAGAAAGAGACAAAGAATAGAAAAAATAAGGAGAGATAGTTGAAAAAAGGAAGAAAGAAAACAATCAATGTTCTTTCCATTATATAGAGATAAAAATACATTTTGATTATCAGAACTGGCATTTCTCTCAACATTGGCTGGCATGAGTTCTAAAAGTGACAAATGTTAGCCTTAAACCCCGCCCCCCCAAAATAGAGTAACAGCTATCCTGACACAATCATGGAAAACCACACAAAATTAAAACATTCTAAAATAAAAAAGGATCCAGGGAGTAGTAATCATCTCTATTGTTAGGCACTAAATATATTATTTAAAGTAATATAATGAGTAATAAGATTTGTGATAACTGAGGTGGCCTAATTGATATAAAAATAAGAAAAAATGAATGTGTTTTCAATGTTGATAAAACTGCTTACCAAGGTTCTCATCAATCTGAAATGTTATGCAAAATGTAGCTCTAGTACACAGTAGGTATCAAGTGTTCATGTTTCTCTCCCTCTCTTTTGAGGAACAAGGGCAATTGCCATGGGTTGGTCCTTAACCAGACAGTCAGTGCATAGGGTCTACTCTTTGCACTGTGCTCACAGATCACTTCTGGTGGTGCTTGAACCACACATGCAGGGCAAATAAGTGTCTTAACCGTAATAATCTCTATCTGGCCCTCACATGTACAATTTTTGAAAGTAGAATCTATCATAGATTTAAAAAGAGCAGAAAATTCTCCAAAGGTAATGTCTTGATTCAAATAAATGGTGTTATCCATATTTCTGCTGCTTTATGGAAATCTTGGGCAGCATTAATTCATTCATTCATTTTTTGCTAAGGGTAAAGAAACTGTTTTCAAGGCACTTATGCCATGAAGGTTTGCATCTCAATTCAAAAATACATATCCCAGTGGAGTCCTCCAATAAAGTGATACCAATTGGCTGAATAGTAAAATTGTCCTGGACTTTGCATTTTCAACTGATCAGAACACTTTGCACACTTGTTGTAATTAAGATATTAATATGATCATCCTACATTTAGGGGTATATAGCACACCTCAGCTCCGACTTACCCTGAGCTCCAAGTTAGTATGCCTAGGGCAGTGGTTCTCAAATAGTGGGGCACACCCCTGGGGGGTCACGAGGTTCCATTAAAGGGGCCACGTTGGACCTTGGCAAACACTGTCATAACAAGCTAAGCCCCGTGTTTATGTCTCTGTATGTCTCTGGAGCTGAGAGCTTCTGTGTCCAGCTTCAAACCTTGCTTCAAAAAGCTATGCATTGCAAAACGTGCTAATTGTAGCCATTAATTCAGACATCACCTCTGATTAAAAATCAGCTTAGGGGCCGGTGAGATGAAGCTAGAAGTAAGTTGTCTGCCTTGCAAGTGCTAGCCAAGGAAAGACCATGGTTTGATCCCCTGGCTTCCCATATGGTCCCCCCTAGCCAGGGGCAATTTCTGAGCGCTTAGCCAGGAGTAAACCCTGAGCATCAAACGGGTGTGGCCAAAAAATCAACTTAAATTATTTTATATATTTTGTTTTATAGGTTAAAGTTTTTATTAATAAAGATACTATTTATAGTTGCATGGGGGCATGAAAATGTTTTCTTCTTCCTAGGGGGCACGACAGAAAATAATTGAGAAGCACTGGCCTAGGGGTATGTGTCCATGCATAAAGATATCCTAAGCTAACCCTTCGCACAACCCTACTCTCACCTGACAGAGAGCAATATTCATGGATAGGAAGAATTTTTTTTTATATAAACATGCCTATCTTTATAAAAGGTTTAATTTAAACTAATATGATTGTAGCAAAATAACTTAAATTTTGGTTATTTTTCAAATTAAGTTCCATGTGTAACCAAAATAAATCCACAAGTGTTGTGAACATATTTGTTCATAAATAAAAGAAAGTGAAATTCCAAGTAACTGAGACTATAACACATATGTTGTTTTTAAAGGCATAAAAGAGAAATGCAACTCAGAAAAGGCTAATGCACTGTCTTGTGTCAATCCTGACCTCACAATCTTTTGTGCTTCCATTCTGTTGGTGTTGTCCAACATTCTCACCACCAGCATCCCTACCCCTGATCCCAGATTGGCCAATATGAGCATGCCTGCAAACTCAGCAATGTTTTGTTGACCATTACCGAGGAAAGCCTCAAAGTACTCACAGTTTCATTTTGACATTGCAGCAACTGCATGTCTATCTCAAAACCAATTTCCTAAGCCAGAAAAGAACTCACCACCTTTCACTTAAAATAATTTGGACAACCTTCCAAAGCTCACAATACATCAAACTTTCTTAGAAATGAGTAGAGAGCCCGTGAATTAGCAGATAGCAGAGATCAAGATGGGTTGGGAGATTGGGGGATTGAGGAGAAAAGGGCTATAGACTGAGGAAGGCCTTGCATGGGATGGCAATAAGAGGAGGAAGTCTGATGGAGAAGGCCCATGCAGTCTGATGGTGAAGAGATTATCTATGCTTTACTTCTTCACTGTGTACTTGTTCAGTACCAATGAATTCTAGTACCCATTGGCACTAGCCTTTATATCAGATGGAACTTGGTGCAAACCTTACATTACTTACAGATACATTTTACCAAATCTCTTTGGTAAGAAATCATCTGTTCTGATTATGGTGTTAAGTACAACGAGTGTAATTTTGATGAATGAATGATGGAGCAGTTTTGGAAGGCTTTAAAAGAGTGACTTATTTTGGTTGGATGAAATGTGTGAAACCTATGCAATAGGATAATCCAAAGTGACCTTATCAAAAATACTATATTATATATAAATATAAATAAATTATTTTCTTATTTAATAAGCAGAGCAAGACTTATTATAGTTTTCTTCTCTTTTCAGACCCTGACTTTAAGGATCTTGGTGTTTTAAAACCATTACCAGGTCAGTAAAATAGATACTTAACTCAACTTCAGAGGCCTTTGTTTTCTGCTAAGAAAAATATACTTTCAATTGAGTATTCAAATTCCATCAGAGTGTTTGTGTTTGTTATTCTGTTCTTTAGCCTGTGAGTTCGAGACAGGCGGGCCTGAAGGCATTGTGGAATCCATACAAATCATGAAGGAGGGCAAAGCTTCTGCAACAGAGGCCGTGGACTGCAAATGGTACATCAGGGCTCCACCACGGTCCAAGGTCAGTGTGAAGGGGAAATTCGGGCTTGAAAGTCTATTCTTGCTAGCAAGCATAGCTCAAAACCAACGAGCAGGCTCTTTAAGGCTCCCAATGTAATAATTTCCATGATGTGTCTGATGCGGAGATGCGACTTTCTGGTGCAATGTAACTTTCAGAATCCCAAATAATGCAGGAAGTGAGCTAAAGAAATGGTTTGACATGCCGAAGATTCGCATGACTTTCTTCTCTTTGTATAGACCAGTGGGAACTGCTTAAGCTCTGATGCTTCTTACAAGTATGCTTACACCTATTCACCATAACTTGCAGTTTACTTGCTTTTTAACTCTAGATTTTATCTAGGGGGGAAATGGATCCAACTCATGAAATTCTTTATCTCTGACATATATTAAAGCTGGGATAATATGGGTTATTGGCTGATAAATGCCATCAATGAGATGCAAGTGGGGGCCTACCTAGATGATCAAGCATTGCCATGTTGTTGAGGGTCACCCCCATAGTGGGTTCACAGATATTTTTAGTACTTGGCTGTAAAATTAAATGTTAGCTATTTATTTTTTAATTTTTTGAGTGGGCATAATTCAAAGCTGGGTGGTTATTTCTCAACCACATCATCAGAGATATTGTGGAAAGTCACTAATTACCAGTTAACATCACTGTCATGTGTTCTAGTTTTATACCTTTCTTCGTGGTTATTCTTGGATTATACAGTTACGAACTCACATTAATGATGCATTGAAATTAGTAAATTATGTAGGAGATGCATTAACTATGCATTAAATGGAGTGAACTATGCATTGAGGTCAAAACCGCACATTACTTTATTTCATTGATGTAGGGATTCTTTAAGCTCTGACTGTTCAGCTAGATATATGAGAAAGTCCACCAATCCACTCTTATCTCTAGTTGAGTTATCTGTCAAATATAAAACTCAAGAATCCAAGGAATGAGATAGGACTACTAAGGTGTTGACAGGTTTTGGTAAACAGAAGGGAATTACCAGCACCTCTGGTAAGATAAGTCACAGGAAGATCCAACGGAATCCAAATTTCTTGCTGAATTTTCAAGAAAGTCAGTGGGAGAACTTTCCAGAATGAGAAGATAACATCTATATCTATATATTTGGATCCTAAGAAAATACACTCTTGAGGGATTTAAAATTATTTGTGTATGGCAAGATGGTGCAAGGCCATAAGAATCTGGATTGAACCTGAATGCATTGGCAATATCTAGGAAAGTGTGGGAGTAAAGTGTGATCAAATGAACCTCCTTCAAAAGAGGTTTTCCTGTAAAAAAAGAAGACAGATGGGTTGGGCTTGGGTGAAGGCTTACTTTGGAAGTTGGGCAGGAATTTTAGCAGCCAATACAGTTCCCTGCAATGAACAGGTGAAAGAATTCACTAACCTGGATAGACTGAACATGGTGATCAGATTCAACATAAGCAAATGCTGAGTCATTTTTCAGCAATTTTGAGTGTTTTTTTTTCCAATTGATATGTCCCTGAAGTTTTTCCTAAATTGGAATTAGGTAATACTTTTCCTAAGTTTGCACTTCAGAAGTTGAAAGGCCTCAAGTCTCATTCAACTCTGTCATGGGCAAGTTTCTGAATCTGAGCAAATCTTTGAAACAAAGGCATCATAAAAATGGCTCCAGTGATTCCTTCTGTAATGAAACCAAAGGCCATTGCTGAAGCTCTATTGCAATGGATTATATCCTTGGAACAGAATCCATAGGCTTACAAGCCAGTGATATTCATAGTCCTTGACCTCAGGAATAGAAGCTTTGTTTAAGTTGGCCTTCCAATAGAATTCAAGAAGCTCCAAATTGTAAACTGTACCTTGTCACTTGTCAATGTTAAGGAGGGATTCTTAGGTGACTATAAATCCTCATCGCTGTCTTCTTTTGAGGTAGATCCTAAAATTAGTGGTATTTTATACAAACCCAGAACAACAATATCCAGTCACTGTTCCTGACTTTGACATTCTGGGATCTTGGGAAAGCAACTGATTGAGTTGATCCATTGTGGCTCCAAGATGGCTCCATTGTGACAGCTTTTCTCTGTTCCATTAAAGATTAGAGAATGGGAAGAGCTTTCAATAACTAGACTAAAACAAGAAGTGAAGATGCCTGATTTCTGGGTCTTCCTATTTGTGTAGAATTCTAGAAGCTTCCAGGAATTAACTCTCAAAGCTCAACTTAAAATGGCTTCTTGCAAATGAATGACAACTGGCTTTTGTGAAAAAGTACCCAAGAGCTTTCTTGAGTTTTGCTATCATTTATTTAGGATATTTAATGCTTTTAAGTCTGTGACAAGTAGCAACTATAATATCTGATATTTCTTTTGCTTAGTAGAAGTTATAGAGTTACATTTTATTTAATTTGAATGTAATAAATCCAAAATTCTTAGAATTAGGAACACTAGAGTCAGAATAAATGTTGGAAATCCATCACTGATTAAGCTTATTTATGCGATGTATGAACTTGCTGAAGGAAACAAAGATATCTCTCAGTTCATAATAGGAGACAGAAATATGCCCCATTAGCAACTATTTCAAAGAATACAAGGCATTATATGGTTCTGAATCTGATTCATGAAAGAACCATTAAAAGAGTACTCTGGGAGATCAAATTGTGGTAACTCTTGGCCAATTTCATGAAGGCTGGACTTAATTGTGTTTCTAAAATCCCCTATTGCTAAGCAATAGGGCTGTCATTTCTCTAAAACTACTAGAAAATTAGCTCATGTAATAGAGAACAATGGACATGCCAATTATCTTTCAACAGAAGAAAAGGAGAATTTTAGTTCCATCTGCATGCTTTTAAATACTGAAATTTAGCTGACCACTTGAAACAAAAAAAGATTTTTTATTAAATATAAAGAAAACATTTGCTTTATTTTAATATGGAGCTGCCCCAAATTGGAAGCAGTTCCACAGAAGGCATTCACATAAGTTTGGCAGGATTTTTTTTTTTTTTGATAATTAAAGAGTCAAGGAATGTTGGGGATAGATGGGATTAATATTCTTGCAAGGGCAATCCTGTAGCTAGTTTTGAAAATGAATGTATGGTAAGAGACTTATTCATATAACAGAACTGGAGAATATTTATTTTCCTGATTGCCATCCTTCAATAATTTTGGAGGGGAATGTCACATTTGGTAAGACAGGAAAAAGAGCAAATTAGAAAGACATGAAAGTGTGCAGTTGAAAAAAATAGTTTTAGTTACTAGATTAAGGGCACTGGGAAAAATCAAACATTAGCTGTTATTAATTACTATTAAATATTTTATATTAAATTTTAATGTGTTGTTACTTAATATGAAAATAGTTTGAATGGAATTAGAAAAAGCACATACAATTAACCTATAAGAAGTCTGCAGTGTAGGCTTGTTCTTCAAGCCTATATGCTCCGTAGAACATTAATCTCACTTGCTGTGTCTCTATTTTTGCTTGCTTAATTTTCTACTCTGGAGAACTGGTGCTCTCTCCTGAATACTTGCATCTTCTTCTCTCTTCTTACATTTTTCTAAATAAGTTTTGTTCAGTAAAAACTATTTTACTTTATGAAAAAATAACAAGTCTACATTTTCTAAAGAAGTGGTGTTCAATTATATAATAAATTTAATTCTTATAGACAGAACTTAAAAAAGCATTCCAGATTTCAAGTCCAGTCCCTTCAGCTGTGACATCACAGATAATTAAATGAAGTTAACCTGGTATTTTCCTGATGCTATTATTGGTTTATTCTGAGTTAATGAAATAGCATTTATTCAGGCAAGACTATTTGAGCACATCCTTTTATTTAAAAATACTTTAAAGCTTCTTTTTATAATAAAGCTCTGTGATTTGAAATACTATAAATTACAATAGTATGCGCATCCCCAGTGAATCCAGGACCCACCCAGGACCCCAGTATTCCCTCATTCCAATCTGTTTCTAACTAACTCAGTGGTATGCTTTAGTTCTCCTGCTTTGTTTTCTTTGGTCTTTTGTTGTTACTTTTCTGTCTCTTATACATGAGAGAGACCATTCTGTATTGGTCTCTTCTTACCTTACTACTGACTTCACATAGCTTATTCTCCTCCAGTTTATTCCATAATGCTACAAATGACATGATTCTGTTCTATCTTGGAGCTTAATAATATTCCACAGTGTGTTTGTGTGTATATACAAATAGTATTCCACAATGTGTTTGTATGTATGTGTATATATGTGTGCGTGTGTGTGCAAATATGTACCACAATGTCTTAAGCCAATCTTACGTTATCAGATATTTGTTCATTCCATCTTGGCTATTGTAGTAAGCTTTGTAATGACAAATAATGACAAATATTTTTAGACAAAGAAAACATGGACAGAGAGAAAAGGGATAAGTCAAAGGAAGCAATCTCTGTTGTTTCCAGTAGTACAGTGGTCATTTTCAACATGGCACTTGTATTTAATAGTACCAGGGACTGTACTTGTGTCTCCAAAATCCTTAACAGAGAAAATAATCAACCCATGTGTGCTTCTGTGATGGACAGACCTTGGAAGAGAACAATGAATGGGGCTCAAAGCTGCTTAATTGGTGCATTGGTGGATACTTGTCATCAAAAAGACAACAGATACAATGAATCTGTGTAGTAATAGTAGTTGATGCCACCTATAGTTCATTTGAGGGCCAGTGTTTGGGGTCATACAGTACTAAGGATCAAATCTCAGGCATGCACTCAACCCTTGGGCTCTATTTTTGGCCTGTCCAATGGTGGTTTTTAATAAATATAAATATGTAACCCATCCTTAGTATCTCTGTGAGAGTAACCAGCATTGAGTAAAAAATAGTAAAATATTTAGAAATATTAGAGAAAATGTTATAGTGCAACTAAAAAAATATAATAAATCTCAGTTTTTCACTTAGATGGTGGAAAACTCTCCTATTTTAAACACTTTGATACTTGTATATGCATATAGTATGTCTTAATATTGTACCAAGAGCTTTGCGTGCGTGTGTGTGTGTGTGTGTGTGTGTGTGTGTGTGTGTGTGTGTGTGTGTTTGCTTGCTTGCTTTCAATTTAAGGGTCATCTACTACCCTCCGAATCCATGGCTTCTCAGTGTTGCCTCCAGGGGAATGATTCATGTTGTCTGGTCACAAAGCAAACATTTACTCCACAAATACTGGTTTTCTACTCTTTAGAAGTGTAAACTAGTACTAGAATCATGGGTAATCCTAGGCAATATCTTGCAAGTATGTGGTATTTTGTGTGTGTGTTTTTTTTCTTTTTGGTGAATACAGAAAAGATTGCTCTGATAATTACTTCCCCTTATTTTTATTGAGTTATGCCATTAGTTTAAAATATTAGAGAATTCCAGGGACTTCACTTAATATCTTTTTATCTAACTAGGATTAATTACACCCACCTTTACAGCTCCAGAGCTGCCCACCAGCCAACACCCCTCTACTTACTTCTCCTATCCACCATCGCTTTTCACTGAATCTGAGCTTACTTTATTGTTCTTTTTTTTTTGACAATGCGTTTGGTAACTCCATATATGGATAATATTATCAGTCAATTATTTTTCACTTTCCTATTTTGCTTAGTATATTTAGTTACCTTTTAGTTTCATTTTGTTCCAAATGTAAAAGTTCTCTATTACAATGTTGGAGTATAAATCCATAGTGTATATAGATGATAGCTTTTTAAAAATCCTATTTCCTTTATGGAGTTTACAGACCAAAGGTTGGATTTTTCAACTTACTTTATTTAAGCAGCATGATTTAGAATATTACTAATGACATTTCCTACATTACCGTGTTCTACACCCATCTCCACCAGACTTATATCATAGCTGCTTTATCTCAGCATTTATTGCTGAGACTGTATATTGATTCTATCTTCTTACTATTGTGAATAATGCTCAGAGAAACTGGGAGTTAGACAATCACTCAAAATAGTTTTCAGAGCCTGTCAATAGATGTGTAGATATGGTTTTCTTAATTCCTATAGTGATCACATCCAAAACAGTGGTGGCAAGGCCTGGACCATATTTTTTAAAAAGACATACAGATGATCCACAAACATATTTAAAAAATGATGTTCAGCATATCATAAGGAGATATCACCTCATGTGAATGAGAATGACCTCTGTTGTAACAAAGAAAACAAGAGATGCCTGGAGAAAATGTGGATGTGAAAGAAGGGCACAGCTATTGGAACTATAAGTTTGTGCATTTTGGGGGAAAAGAAATTTCTTTAAATGGCAGTTGACCACTTACATGCACAACACTGTGGCTTGTGTGGAACAACCAAATTAAAAGGTCTAAAATGTTTGCTTTCTGAAAGGGGGGCTGCAGAGAGAGTAGAACCTGTCAGTCAGTTTGCAGGCAGCCCATGGGATCCCACACCACATAAAGTCTCTTGCCGAGAATCCCCAGCTAGAGTGAAACTCCAGAGCCAGGAGTAAGCCCTGAGTGAGCACCAGAAGGCATGGCTCAAAAAACAAACAAGAATTCACACAAAAAAAAAAAATCAAAAAATTTTCTTAGTAAATTGTTAGATTGACTTGTTTAAAGTATAAAAATGTTATTCTGCTCCCCACTTTAATGCTATTTGGAAGATGGATATTAGTAGGAATTTCTTATATATTCTGAAGCTTTCCACATTTGGTTCAATAAATCATTTTGTCAGCTCAAACTCTTTTCAATTGATTAGAGAAAGAAGAATGCATCAAAATGATTCACTGAAGGAGAGATTGTAATCTGACTATTTTACTGGAGTTATATATTATTCTGTTTATCATTTTCTTTTTTTTCTTCTTCAGAGAGACTAAAATTCTTTGTCATTTTCTACCTTAAATAAAAACTTTCTCCTAGGGCAATTTTTTTTCTCTCTTAGTGATATTACGATACACATTTTAAGCTTGGATGGGCCACTTCAGTTATATGAAAATTTAATTATTTTTAATGATATGATATATATTTACATTGTAGACTATGGTCAAGCCAATTTTTTGGCTTAATTTCATTTTAATAGTAAAAAGCTTTAGTTCCCAGTAAAAATGAATAATCTTCAGTATTATCCTCCAGGATAATTTAAAAAAGATTTTCTTAAATAATGGATGCCTCAAAGCAAATAAACAAACCCAGGGAGTTACTTCTTTACTTTTCCACCAAATAACATTTGATCTTAGAATAATGTCCCTTATGACTGGGAGGTACTTGGGCATAAGTCCCATCATTCCATGTCAGAGTGACAGTCAACTACCTATGAAGGAAGGTCAGTGCATTTTGGCAACAGTCCGGTGATGAAGCATATTCAACCACACAAAGCCTTTCTAATTCTAGCAGTAGTCTTCCACAAACAGCATATGTATTTTTTAATTTTTATTTAAATCATTGCAATTTACAAAGTCCTTCATAGCTGGATTTCAAATATACAATATTTTCACAATCCCACCACCAATGTCAACCTCCCTCCACCAATATTTCCAGAGTCTATCCCCTGCCATCACCTAGTCCCAACTTGCCAGCATATCAAATTCACTTATAATATTGGTTGGTAAAGTTTGGGTGTCATTATTTCATTGTGTTGGCTTGGCTATTTAGTTCTGTCCTTTCTTTTTTTTAATAGTATTCTGTATTATTTATTTATTTATTTATTTATTTATTTATTTATTTACTTATTTCCCCTCCCCATTCACAATACAGACCAGGCAAAGGGCCTGGTTTGAGGTGTATATGGGGAGCATTTACTGTACCTCCTCTTTCTATACAGTCAGTGTAAAGCTGGAAGTTGAGCTCCCATACGATCCAGCTATACCACTCCTAGAGATATATCCTAGGAACACAAAAATACAATATAAAAATCCCTTTCTCACACTTATATTCATTGCAGCACTGTTTACAATAGCCAGACTCTGGAAACAGCCTAGATGCCCCTCAATAGAGTAATGACTAAAGAAACTATGGTACATGTATACAATGGAATATTATGCAGTTGTCAGAAGAGATGAAGTCATGAAATTTTCCTATACATGGATGTATATGAAATCTATTATGCTGAGTGAAATAAGTCAGAGGGAGAGAGATAAACACAGAATGGTCTCACTCATCTATGGGTTTTGAGAAAAATGAAAAAACATTTGTGTAATGTATCTCAGAAACAAAATAGAGGAGGACTGGAGGGTCCAGCTACCGACATGTGCTCACCACAGGGATTGTTTAGTGCAGTCACAGAAATAATTACACTGAGTACTGTCATAACAAAATGTGACTGAATGAGGGAAGTAGAAAGCCTGCCTAGAGTACAGGCCAGTGTGGGGTGGGGAGGAAGGACACTTAGGATATTGGTGATAGGAATGTTGCACTGGTGAAAGTTTTTTTTACATATATAAACAATTAAAAGAAAAGAAAAGATAAGGCCTCCCAATGCTTACCACAGTTTTATTATTTTTAATTAAATATATTTTTATTTTTATACACAGTGATTATAGACATAATTGTAGTTGGGTTTCAGTCATAACAAGAATACCCTCCTTCACCCATGCAACCTTCCCATCACCAATACCCCATCTCTTCCCTCCCCCTCCTCTATTTGAGATAGGCTTTCTGCATCCCTTAAGATATGAACCTCATCACAAAGAGTGGTGAGTGTAGTTAGAGAAATAACTACGCTAAGAATTATCATAACAATGTCAGTGAGTGAGGATATAGTTCTGTTTTTTCTTAATCCCACAGATGTACCTGAATCTTCTTGGCCCCTGTTCCCCATTATTTCACATGTGTCTTTCTCTTATTCCACTTTGATTATTTCCTTCTCTCCTCAATATACTCTGAGGCCAAGAGTGTTACCAAGCAACCTGCATTTATAACATTTCATTTCTTCATGCAGTTATTCTAAACACCACATATAAATATATATATATACAATATATAAAGATATACAAATATAAAAATTTGTCCTTCTTGCTTACTTCATTTACATAATATTTTCCAGTTTCATCCATGTTGTAATGAACTTCATAGTTGCATCATTCCTTACAGCTATGAGTACTCTGTTCTGTATATGTACCACAACTTTCCCTGATCTGTTGTTGGACATCTAGGTTGATTCCAACTCTTAGTTATTATATTCAGGCCTGCAAATAATAGCAGTGTGCATACATCTTTTCAGATGAGTATTTTTCTATCCTGGGGATATATACCCCAAATTACTGGTTACTGGGATTTTCTTAGTAAACACTATTCTGTTTACTAAGAATCCTCCATACTCATTATCAGTCTATTTTTTAAAAAATGGCATTGATAGGGATGTGAATCTGGTAGAGCTCAAGTCTCCCATAGCAAGGAAGTCTGTGGTTTGATTCTCACCAACACAAGACAAGTCAAGCAGTCAAGGGAAAGTTTATATAAAAGACATATAATTCTTTTTTGGAATTCTCATGTCAAGTTCTGTGCCCACCAATTTCTTTAGGAATATGGAAAAGGGCTTGCCTTGCCTATATGTATTTTATATTCAGATATTTGTGGCTTTGTATTGTGGTTTATTTTCTTTAAAAGTACAAAGACCTTTGTGGAATATCAGTATGAGGATTTCAAAATAAAACTCATATGATATTATGTACTGGAATGGAATGTTTTCAGTATCAAATGAGTTCATTCTTCAAGGGTCTGTGTTTCCTTAAAAAAGCTACTGTATATTTTTATAAATTCATAAATGAATAGTTTTATAAACCTGTAAAATCATGGATGGAGTACTTATGTACTCTATTGAGCTCAAAAAAGGCATTTCATGGGGCCAGGCGGTGGCGCTGGAGGTAAGGTGCCTGCCTTGCCTGCGCTAGCCTAGGACGGACCGCGGTTCAATCCCCCGGCATCCCATATGGTCCCCCAAGAAGCCAGGAGCAACTTCTGAGCACATAGCCAGGAGTAACCCCTGAGCATCACAGGGTGTGGCCCAAAAACCAAAAAAAAAAAAAAGGCATTTCATTTAATCTCAGTCAGTGTTCCCTTCCACTGACAAATATGTTTATTTACCATTCGAAATGAATTTTGGATCGTTTGGGAGCCCCACTTAGCAGTGTGCCAGTCTTGCCCCTGGATCTATGCTTAGGAATCACTCCTGGTAGAGCTCAAGGGATCATATGGATTATCAGGTTTCTAACTCGGGTTGGTCTTGTACAAGGCAATTTCACTAAGAACTGTACCAGGACTTGAGCCTATCATAACTGTAGATTTTTCAGAACTAATAAATTATGTTGAATTTGTTTTATAAAATTTGAAAGTGTAAATACCATATTTATATTTTGTTCATTCTTGCATATATAAAGTTTATTTTCTTAGAAATAAACTATTATTTCCATTATTTTCTTAGAAATACACTAAAAGTATATCTAGAATTTCTATGTCTGTGCTTTTATTGTGCTTTTAATCTGTTGGTTTTTACTTCCATGGTTTGGTATGGTGTCATGAACTTAGTCTTAAAAGCCACCCACCTTGATTTTCTTTTCATTAAGGAAACTAGTTTTTATCTTATGATAAGTCTCTGATAACTCACCTAACTAACTGGTCCTAAGATCCTTATTTCTATCATGTTTTTGATATATATGAAAATGAGTTCGTTAGAACAACAGTTAGGGTAATTTCCCTTTCATCATTCTATAGGCAAGTTTGACCAAGTGTTACCAAGGAAATGTGAAAAGGTGCTTGAGGCTAACATAGTTGGTTCTATCTTCTTAAAATAGAAATTTGGAGAATTTTCTGTTGAATTTTCAGGAATGTGATATATTGAGATGTTTGATCACAGATGAAGATGTTACAGGCATTTTTTTTTTTGAACAGTGCAATCAATCATTGGAGAATGAGGAAAATGAAGGCTTCTTCATGCCCATTTTTGAAGACTGTAGTAAAGACAAGCAGTTTAAAAACAGGATCAAATAATTTGAATTTCCAGGATAATTTCTTTTTTTTTTTTGTGTGTGTGTGTGTGTGATTTTTGGGTCACACCCGGCAGTGCTCAGGGGTTATTTCTGGCTCCAGGCTCAGAAATTGCTCCTGGCAGGCACAGGGGACCATATGGGGCACCGGGATTTGAACCGATGACCTCCTGCATGAAAGGCAAACGCCTTACCTCCATGCTATCTCTCCGGCCCCCCCCCTTTTTTTTTTTGTGATTTCCAGGATAATTTCTAACTGAAGAACTGTGAATATATGAAAACTGTCTCAGGACCCAAAATTTAATGAGATTCAGCCATTTTCCATTCTTTCACAATTGTGTCCACTTCCCATATCTCTCTTCTTTAAGCTTCCTCTTCAGGTTATCTGAGGGCTTCTTAACTTCCATCTAAATATGCTTTAAAGGAATACTTTATTGGAGGTGCTACAGCAATAGTACAGTGGGTAAGGTGCTTGCCTTGCATGAAGCCAAGACAGGTTTGATTTTTGGCACCATATTTAGTCCCAGGAGTACCATCAACAGTGATTCTCGAGTACAGAGCAGGGTAAAAAGCATTCTATAATTCTGTCTGTTTGTCTGTATATCTATCTATCTACATATATGTCTATATATTTATCTAGATTTATCAACTTCCCAAGGAAAAGATACTCATCATTATTTGTAGCACAAAGAATGAAATTTGGGACTGAGATCTTTGTTTCTAATTAAGTTTTTTGGTAGATGTGAGCACATGAAGTCAATTAGGGCAACAGAATAGCCAGTCAGTTAAAACAGTTTCTCTTCAAAGACTTTTAAGGAGGGATTCAACTAAACAACACACAGTTTAGCATTTAGAAAAGAAAAGAAAAAAGGAAGGGGGGCTGGTGTGGCAAGGTTTATTTTGGTTTTGGTTTTGTTTATGCATAGGCACCATCACCCCAACCTTTCAAGAGTATATAAATTAACATCATAAGTACATACCATTTGGCTAAATCTCAAAATAATATTTGAGTATTTGTAGTGAGAGTGATTTTCAGAGAAAAAGACAGAAACTGACTTAAACAAGCTGTCTAAACCATGTTAGAATGGTTACTTGTTGGAATTTTGACTAGTCCAGGTTTTGATCACAAAGTTTAGACTGAGGCATTCTCCAGGCTGGTTGAGGTTGCAAAAATAATAGAAGAGGAGATGGAGATAAAAATCCACATTTTTGAAGGTAAAATTTACAAGGATTTATGACCCAATCCATAGGAAAATCCATATGAGAACAAAACTAAATTTTTTTATTAATAAGTGAAGTTTTAAAAATGTATTGATATTGAGTCTGGGGAACACAAGATTAGAAGTTCATGAAGTAAAAGTGAATAAAAATACGATAATGAAAAATGAAATTTGAATGAAAAGCATTCCTTTAATTCATATCTGGTATGCTCTGATAAGGGTGTTTCAGGGGAAATAACATGCAGGCTTCAAATAATGAAAATGTTGAATGCATGGAGTTCAATGTGAAAGGTGATGTTATTTATTCCAGAACATTCTCAGAGCACAGGTGCTTACTATACAGTCTCACCTCAAGGGTCTATATCAATACTTTATGGACACATGATTACTCTACAGACCCATTCTGTGTTTCAAATGACTTTTCTGCTTAAATAGTGGTGACACTAGTGTTAACATGCAAGATTTTTAGGAACAAAAGTATTATACCTCCCCCACCTATATCTAACTGCCCAGACTTTCCACCCATCTCTTTATTTTACCTCAGTTTTTCTTCCTATTGCTGGCCCCCACTACTTGATTATTTTAGTTCTGAATACAAATTTGTCATATTACTCATATCCTCATCATGTTTGTATGCCACCGATGAATGAAGTCACCTGGTATTTGTTCCTCCTTCTTTGACTGACTTACTTAAAATACTTCTTTTTATTTCAAGTCAAGGTTCAGCAAACTACAAGGTTTTATTTTTTTCTTAGAGGTGCCTAAAATTCCATTGTGCAAATCTACTGCAGCTTCTTCATTGATTTATATAAAAGAATTTTGGTTGTGTTTATATTCTAGAAATTGTACTTAGTGCAACAATGAGCACAAGTATACAAATATCTTTACAGATTGATTTTTTTAATATTCAGGGGATATATACCAAAACATGAGAAAATATTGTAACCTATTTATGATTTTGTATCCTAGCCAGTGTATCCTCTATAATGTCTAGGGCAAAGTAAATCCAGGACAAAATACTGGTGAATGAATGGTAACCAGTTTCATTTGAACTTATACTATGCTTACATTAATTTTGCCTGGTTACTAATTCATATCTATACATAGTCAACTACTCGATGTAAATCATCAGATATGACTCCATGGAGTTATCTTATTATGGGAGGATCATCAAGGGTATTAGAGATTCTTTATTGCTGGTGGTCAACTTCAACTGAGTCAAACAATTTCTTCATTGGAATAGGACAAAACACTTGGTAGGCTTGTTGGGAGTATTTTAGACTATTCTACAAAATAGATTCATTGTACTTTTATTTTTTTAATTTAATTTAATTTTTGGTTTTTGGGTCATACCCTACAGCACTCAGGGGTTACTCCTGGCTCTACACTCAGAAATCGTTCCTGACAGGCTTGGGGGACCATATAGGGTGCCTGGATTCTAACCACTTTCCTTCTGCATGTAAGGCAAATGCCTTGCCTCCATGCTATCTCTCCAGCCCCTTGTTGTGCTTTTAGCTCATTAAGTATACATTTCGTTTAATTTCTATAGACTTAGAAATTATTATTTTATGGAAATTATTTTATGGCACAAATACTCATAGGTTAGCTGGATTCTAAAATACATATTTCACTTAAAAGAGGAAACTGATGTGAACATGGTTTAGCAAAATATAATCAGAGACTAGACAGTCATTTCTGTTTGCTTGGGTGCTTGTTTCCAGTCATGATTGGAAATCAATGGAAGCTGAATCACTTTCTAAGTGACTTTATCAAGACTTTGCAAACACACTCTGCTGACCCCAAAAGAATCTGTGTAGTCCAGCTGATCCTTGATTCCCAGTAAGGGAAGAGCAAAAAGAAGTAATATTTGGGTCAAATGACTCAGCCCCAGGAAATGGCACTTTTCCTCAAAGAAAGAACAACATTAGACACACAAAAAATGGTCGACTCTGATTTTGTCTTATTCATCCATTTTTTCCTTCCTTCTCTCCTCGGAAAGATAAATCATGATTGATTGCAATCAGGACTGTCTTGTGAGCCTGAGAAAATAGCAGGGGGCCGTGGTGGTGGGTTGAATGGATTCTAGTCCCTGCTCAAGTGCTTTCTTTGGGTGTCGAACAATGATGCTATTTGTGTGGCCGTTTCGCAGATTTACTTACGGTTCTTGGACTATGAGATGCAGAATTCCAATGAGTGCAAGAGGAACTTCGTGGCCGTCTACGATGGCAGCAGCTCTGTGGAGGACCTGAAAGCTAAGTTCTGCAGCACCGTGGCCAACGATGTGATGCTGCGCACTGGGCTGGGAGTGATCCGCATGTGGGCCGATGAGGGCAGCAGGAATAGCCGTTTCCAGATGCTTTTCACGTCCTTCCAAGAACGTAAGAGTCTCTGCCCTTCCCTTGGGGCGGGGGATTCATGTACATCCCCCCAAACACCTCCCACCCCAGAAGTTGATGGTGTTTGCTTCATGGGCTTTCTTTGCTTTGAGGCTCCAATCACTGGCATCTCCGGTGCCAGTGACAGGAGAGACTTCAACCTCAATTTGGATGACTTATTTGAGCATCTGCAATGGTCGCTGGGCTTCTAACAATGCCTCCTCTTCCAGTGAGAAAGGATGAATGTGGTTTGCTGGCACTGCTTTCTTTTCCTTTTTTACCAGCATCCGGGAGTAGTTGGAGTCACTTAGGATGTGGGTTGAGTCCTCATCTTATAAAGTCCTCTGGAGTATGCTTCGCTTGCAGTTCTATTTATTTTAAATAGAGACAGCGTTCCAATTGAAGTCGACCAAGAGACATAATGGTTTAGGAATAGAGTCAATAAAAAAAACCAAAACATTCAGAAAAATATGGAAAATGGCACCAGGGCGGAAGCCTGGAGTTATGTGCAAAGTACAGCAATTTTGGAAAATTATGTTCCAACACATAGTGACTCATATTAATAGATCTATTTGGAATGTTCTTGAGAACGCCTGAATAATTCATGTTTAATAAATTTATACAAATAAATATAATAATCCCAGGCTTTTTTAGTTGTAAGTACCTTGTATTTTTAAACTTCATTTTTAATAAACAAGATGGAAGTTGTTTTTTTTTTATTTCAAGGATTTTGAAAAAATATGCAAAGATTCAATCCATATATGCTAACTATTATGTAATTGTTTTAGAGTGAACAAATGGTATTTGGGCTTTCAATTCCTTCCCAGTTACTCGGATAGATTTACAGGGCATTGGGAGTAATGAGTGTTATTTGAGCTTCTTCAATATTACTGCTATAAGACAATATATTATAAGACAGTATGTTAAAGAGCCTCTGCATACTTAATTCAAACTTAACATTTGCTGACTAGACCATAATTTCTAATCAAAACATTAGTTGTAGAACATTTTAGTTCCATCAAGAAATTCTATTGAAAAGAAAACATAAACTCTACTAGAATATGAAAAGAATTCAAACTATCAGGGCATTTTTTTTTAATTTGCCAATTGATACCATATTGAGTAGATTGATAAAGAGTGCTTTATTCAATATGATGGTATTGAACATTAAATCAATTTTTTGGTGATGAAACCTTCATGAGCAATTAAAATGACACAAAAATGGGGATAGTTAGGGATCAGAGCAATAGCACAGTTGTAGGACATTTGCCTTGCACGTGGCTGACCCAAGACGGACCTGGGTTTGATCCCTGGTATCCTATATGGTCCCCCACGCCAGGAGCTATTTCTGAGCTCATAGCCAGACCCCTGAGAGTCACCGGTTGTGGCCCAAAAACAAACAAAAATGGAGATAGTTAATATAGTAGATGATATAATAGTCTTTAAAAGTCTCTCAGAATCTGCAAGTTCTATCAAAACTTCACTCCAAAATGGTATAGTGATAAGCACAGCTGCTGATCTGGGTTTGATCTCCAGAATCCCTTCTGGACTCCTGAGCATCTCTGGGAGTAATTCCTGAGCTTAGATCCAGGAGTAATCAGAGTACTGTGAGGTGGGACTCAAATAAAAAAATGTAATAGTGATCCATTTAAAATATATGTTCTTATTTTTCAAGTTTCAAGTAAAGAACAGCAGTATAGCATAATAATATTTCCTAGTTACTCACTAGGTTTATCCTATAAACATCAATATGAACCAGCACTTTTATCATAAAATCATGGTCAAAAATATCTTATGCCTAGATAGATTGTGTTTCAGAATGGGCAGTAAATATTTGAAAGGAGGGGCCGGCGAGGTGGCGCTAGAGGTAAGGTCTCTGCTTTGCAAGCACTAGCCAAGGAAAGCTGGCGACTGCGGTTCGATCCCCTGACGTCCCATATGGTCCCCCCAAGCCAGGGGCAATTTCTGAGCTCTTAGCCAGGAGTAACCCCTGAGCATCAAACGGGTGTGGCCCGAAAAACCAAAAGAAAAAAAATATTTGAAAGGAGGTAGTTGATGTTAGTTAAAATACAAATTGCACCAACAGGTGAACTATATTTAATTTTGAGAAGATAATATCTCAATATGTTTGGTGGTTCTCCCTCACTTGCAAAGTTGTGCCTTTATAAGCTCTTCCTCAAAATACTTCACAGAATGTGCCTTTTGTTTCCTATTGGACCCATCTGAGAGCTTTACTGTACAACTCCCTCCAGGTTACCCAGACCCTAGAGTTTTAGACTTGCACAGTCCTTCTTCATCTCAACTTTATCTTTGTTCCCATTTAATTTTCGTGTGTTTTACTGGGTATTATCAAAAATAAGAGGTGCATAGTTAATGGAAGAAGTAGAACAGGATGTAAAGACGCATATAAAGATGTGTAAAGGCACAAGAAGAAAACTTTGAAAACTTGGTATTGTTCAAAATGTGATGACTACATTAGACTTCTGTTAGATGATGAGGTTCTCTATGGATTCTTGTCTGGAAGGCAAGATTAACGTTTAGTAAATGAGTTATAGGAGGACATTTGGGTGTCCCTTAGGAAAATGATAAGAGTTGTGCTATTGTGCAGTTGGATGGATTCTCAGAGACTCCAGATGGACGGTGGTGGGGGTCATTAGGTATAAATGGTGTCAGGAAATTTCTTCAAAAGGAAAAATTTCTTTCTTGGTCCTTTATTTTAATTCTGCATTTATTACTATCTTTGAGTTTTTTAAATTCTACTTCTACTGAAAATAATTTATGTCAGTAGATATATTTCTGTTTTAGCTAAAACAATAGGGATTCTAGACAGGTAATTAAATTCTAGAAGTCATTGCAGTGAATGAATGGGTTTTAATAAAAAATTTAGAAGAAATGAAGTATTTTTTGTGTGTACATGGAAAAAAAATCACCTAACTTTTATATTCCAGAAAACTATTAATTTACTGAACATCCTCAAATCTGTGTCTGGGTTGGTAGATAGTACATTTTGAAGGGCACTTTTCTTGCAGGCAACTGACCTGCTGACCTGGTAGATAGTACAGTTTGAAGGGCACTTTTCTTGCAGGCAACTGACCTGCTGACCTGGGTTCTTATGGCATCCCATAAGGACCCACGGGTACCACCAGAAGTAATTCCTGAGAACAGATCCAGAAAGAATCCTTTAGAATTGCTGGTTGAGAGGCCGGAGAGATAGCAGAGCAGTAATGAATTTGCCATACCTGGGAAGGACCAGGGTTTGATCCCTGGCAACCTATATAGTCCCCTGAGCCTTCCAAAGTGATTTCTGAACATAGAACTAGGAGTAATCTGTAAGTACCACCAGGTGTACCCCCCCCAAAAGAACCCAAAACAAGAATTGCTAATTGTGGCCTAAAATCAAATGATAATAAATAATAATAATAATAATAATAATAATAATAATAATAATAATAACCTCAAATCCCACTCCATATTTTGAACGATTTCAATACAGGTCTGAGGAAAAAAGGCAGGTTGTATCAATTTTCTTGTGTCTAACTTTGCCACTTTTGAGAGGATGCTAGAATTTCTTCCGATGATCAAGATGGTTCTAAAGGTGAAAATAACTACAGCACTTGTAAAGATGATAGTTTTAGCATCATTTTTTTATGCTCTCTACACATTAAACTTAGGTTTTTCTGTACAGGCAATGATTCCTTGAAAGTAGGAAAGCTAATGTGGGTTTACACATCAGAACTTTACGAGGGAATTTTTTTTTATAAATCCTTTTTGTATAGAACATGTGCAAGAAGGGGGACATATGAAGGTCAAGAACCATAGACCATATGACAAAAGTCATCAACTTTATTGATTTCTTCTCTGTATTAGAAGCATCGTGTTATAAATGCATATACATCACTTTAGATCTTTGACAGTATTTTAGAGTCTGAATTAAATGCCAGCACTCGCAACAACAGTTGAAGAAAATAGAAGCTCTTCTCATGGAAGTCTTGCCTTTGCCAGAGACATTGGGAGCCTCCTTCCATCTTCCTTGGCCAACTCCCTCCCACCCATCACACACTGCTGCCTCCTGACTTGCTAACTCTTCACCTCCTCTTCTTTCAGCTCTGCTAAATTCCGTTGCCCTGATTCCTGGACCACTCCTCTTCACATAAGATGCTGCTGAAATATCTTTTCTTTACATATTAATGGTATCCAGACTTCACACAATAGAGAAGTTTTGACTCTTTCAGATAAGAGTAAAAAAATCAGAATTATCAGGGGTATTTTCTCACTTACTGAGAGGATCACTTTAAAATACTCTGAATGGCACTTTGACCTTCCATCATGCAGAACAACTCATTCTCTCATGAACTGGGTTATCTGGTAGACAAAGACAAGAGAGGATGTGGGCATCTCCATACAAACCAAAAAAATCCAACTGATACATTGACTTATGTTTTAAAAAATTTACTTACTTAACATTGAAATGTTTTCTGAGATATGCATCAAATTTTGTTATTTTATTAATTGGCATTATATTTTAGTATTTTATATTAATAATTTTATAAATTTCAATTTTATGTTAATATGAAATCATGATATTAAATATAATACTTTTATCAGATGAAGTACTAATACACACGTAGCAGTTATTAGAATTCATTTACTTTCTTGGATCAAAAAAGAAAATCCATAATAGACTGAAACAATAGAACAGTGGATAGGTGCTTGCCTTGCATGTGGCAAGGTTCAATCCCAGGACCCAATGTGGTGCAACAAGCCCACCATGAGTGATACCTGAATGCAGAACTAAGAGTAAGTCCTAAGAAACACTAGGCATGACTCAAAAAGAGACAAACAAACTAAAATCTAAATGTTGGTGAGAACCAGTTAGAAACATATCTGTAGATGAAGCAGAATAAATAAGTTGATTTACATAGACATGGCACCTAATGATTCTCACATTAACTATTATAAGTATGTTTTGTTTTTCTAGATTCAATTTAAGATTGCCTGGAAAAAAGCAGTCCATGTATTTGTATTAATTTCATAAATTTATCTTGGTTTAATTTTCAAAATGAAAAGGCATTGTTACTATAATTTCAATTCTCTCATATTTATTATATATGAATGCCCATTGCAAGTTTAGAGGAGACATGTAATATGTGAAATACACATGATGGAGACATTAGGTAAATAAGCTAATTCTATACAAGTCCCCTTTTCGAGTGCCTATATTTTGCATGCTATGACTTGTTAGTAACCAGATTAGCACAGCCATGTCGTAGCTAGTTTGAATTTCTGAAGTTTGGCCTTAGTAGCTCAGCTGCCTTTCTTGCATAGTAAAATTATGCCACTAACTTCTTCGCTCTAAAGACCCTATTTTTGTTAAGTGCAAACAGCTAAGTGCAAAGATATGAAAAATATTTTCTACTCCGTAGACTTCCCCTCCCCCCATTTACTAAAATGAGAAACTACTTATAATTTCCTATTTGTGAGAAAATTCCTACAGAATTTAAACTACAGATATACATAGAGTGAAGAACTCTATGTGCAAGAGCATTTAAGTTCAGAGAGGAGTTGAGTTGAGCTCAGGAACCCTCAGACAGATGAAATCTGAGCTGAATCTCAGGATTTTTTATCACTTGCTTTAGTTCATTTGTCTCTCATATGTCTCTCACATCCTTTGAGCAAGGCAGAGCTCGTGAATTATGTGGGGTACATAATATGTGGCCATTAAATCATATCTTGTGGCAAACATTATTGGGCAAATGTCAGCAAGCTTCTCAATCAGTTGACCCATTTATCAAGGGAGTTTATTTTTGATAGGTGTGAGGGAGGACACATTCAACAGTGTTCAGGAATTAATCCTGGTGAGGTTTGGGCAATCCCTAGGTGGTGGCAGTGGTAGAACTGGGAGCTGTTCCTTGCAAGACAGGTGCATTTTATATTGTACTATCTTATTTCTCTGACTCAAAGGCAGATTGATTAGATTGATTACCCTGTATTCAATGTACTTAATCACTGTGCAAAAAGTGAGGTGAAACCATGATGAGAGCAAATTGGCTGGAGGAAGAATCAACCAGACGTGCTGTGGACTGACTGCCTGTGTCAGGGCGGAATCTAGACATTCCTCATCAAAGTCAGAAATGAGCATGGGGTAAACAATGGGATTTACCCATGAAAAGGACAACATTCTGCCAGTACCCAGAATAAAGAGTTCTCTAAAATGTATGTCAAATATTTTATGGCTAAAATAAAATAGCAGTTGATGAGATTTTAAAATGTCTTCATGTATCAACAATTAAAATGAGTATGAAGGAAAATTTGCAGTCAAGGTATCAGGGCTAAAGCGAGTACTTTTATTCTTTAAAGAATAAAGTTGCTATGAAAGAATTGGGAAAGTTATAGAGTGTGCCATTAAAAATGAGGCAGCAAAAGTGAAAAAACGAAGTTATTAAAGAACAGAAATGTCCTGTCGACGTAAGAAATAAACAGCTAGACAACAGGAGTTGTAAATTCAAAGAAAGCTGGCATTGTTTTTCCTCTACCAGCCTACAAACATTGATACTATAAAATAGCTAGTCTTGGAGACGGTGTGGTGAAGTGAAAAGGTGTATTCAGGGAGAAAAACAGTTTTTTGAAAGGTTATTTAGGGCCATCTACCCAACAGGCAAAAACAGGCAAAAAGACATAATGTTTCAGCTATTAATCTAAAAAGGTAACTGAACATCACAAAGTCATGATGAATATATCTAGAGTCATTGGACCATGGAACTTGCTTAAATAGTTTATCTAAATGAGAGCACACACATTTGCAAAGTACACACACACACACACACACACACACACACACACACACACACACACACACACGAAAGAAGCCATGATAGACTGATAACTTGCTTCAAATTAAGTCACTAAATTAAAAGGGAAACATCCTAGGGCCCAGAATATGACTCCAGTGGAAGAATGGAAGAGAGATGTCTCAGCCTCCAGTGCTCCTTTCTCTGGGCTCAAAACTTGGTGCTCTCTCTACTTGATGTTCTCTCTGGTTGAACATTTTCTGTCCTTTCCCAGATTCTGGGCCTGGGCTCTGTGGCTTCTACATACACTCTTGCTTCAAGCCAACTCAATAAATTCTCCTTAATATCTTTCTGCTTCTCTGCTGAGCAGTGATCTGTTCTCAGGCTCTCCAGCTCCTCGTAGAAGAAGACTGATTATATTTCATCTCTCTTGGTTGTCCCATCTTGAAATTTTGAATTTAGTCACTTCGACAAGGTTCTTTGATTCTGGCTTCACAGCTACTGTACAATAGTTGATTTCTGGTACTACCAACAGACCATCTCTGTTGGGGAATCGAGACAATAAGGGTGAAGGTAGTGAATCTTTAGACACTGAGCCAATGGAGAATATAACGAAGATTACACAGATACCTTTCTGTTTGGTTCCCATGTTGGCTCCTATCAGTCTAACTTGTTGCTGCTTAATGAAGAAACCAGTGACTTTAAGAGAACTTGGAGCCATTTCTGAGCACAGTCAGGAGTAACCCCTGAGCATCACCAGGTGTGGCCCTAAAAGTGAGAGAGAGAGAAAAAAAGAGCTGCTGTCTTGAACCTAATCAACATTTGCAGATAAGTTTACATCAATAACAGAAATACATACACCCAACTTGTCCCATCACGAAAGCACAGATTATAAGGAAATCACTTTCTTCTGTCGCAAATCTGTTTAATCAAACACATCAACCTCCAGAAGATATAAGTTAGGTAGAGTCAGAGCACAAGAATTCCTTGGAAAAATTGAATAGCTCAGTCCAAATGAATCCTTGCCTATGGGAGGCAAAGCAATGTTCTCTCTTTGGAATACAATTTTCTTAGGAAACTGTTCATTATTTTTATTAACAAGGCATGTGTGGAATGGTAAGAATATATAATCTTAGTGAGAAGACTGGGGTGATTAAATATGTATGAGTGGGATTCAATCGAAATTTGTGAATAGGATATGTTTTTTTTTTAAAGACGCTAAATATATCTTCCTTGACATCAGGAGGTATTTTGACAGATAACTTAGGCCCATGGGAACATAGAGTTTTAGAAGCAGATACTGATTTTTGTCCAAAAACTCTAAGAAGATGATAAAGGAGATGAAGAGAAGAAGCAGAGATCTATTTCTGCCCTCAACTCTGGTCAGCATTTTTCAAATAAAATGTCATTTCTCTAATTGCACAGCTTGAGGGTCATTTTCTGTTTCAGGTATGGTGGCAGTGGGGTGGGTTCCATTTATTTGGGGAAAATAACAAAACAAAATATTATGGACATATCTGGAGATAAATGCGATTGGCGATTGTTTTTCTCCCTTTTTGAGACTTAGAATATAATGATAAAAATTATATGAACAACAACCTACATTTTTGTTGTGTTGGTTGCTGTTGCTGATTTTGTGAGCCATACCCAGTGGTGCTCAATGGTTTTTGCCAAGACACCGACCCCAGTATTGGGGACCATGTGGTTCCTCACACTAGAACCTAAAGGCCTCCTGCATGCAAGATTTGCTCTAGCATCTTCAGCAATCTCCCTGCTTCCAATTTCTGAGTCCAGAGTTGGGACTCTAGATCCTGACTGAGCATTTGCTCATCTGTGGTCTGATGACCTGGTACGATCTAGCAAAGTATAAGAGGGAGAGGAGGGGAGGGGAGTGCAGAGGGATGAGGTGGGGGTCACACCTTGTCTTTCTTGCAGGGAGACTAAAAAGGGATGTGTGGGTGAGTTTCAGGGAAAAACAGAGATATGAGCTGGCCAGGACCCAGCAAAGGAGTGCAATAGAAAGGAGGGGAGCTGTGAGGGCCCAGCTTATAGGACCAGGAAGGGAGGAGGTCAGCTCTGAGATATGCATAGAGATTTTTACTAAAAAATGTAGCTGGGGTTTAAGTTGTAGTATTTTGCCTATAGGGGCACCATTGCTTTTCAACTGGGTTTAAGCTGCAGGCTTCTGCCTATCACCTTATTTCTCACGTCTAAGCTCTGCTCTGTCTCACTGGAGGAGAAAGTGATGGGCCCAGGCACATCCTGAGCATCTGAGGCTTCAATCCCTGCCTTTGGGTAGATGCAAGTGGACTTGGGAACAGAGAGCAAAGGCCTGAATGTGCCATCCCCCCCCCACTAGCTTGCTATCTCCTCACCCACAGCTCTGACTGCTGCTGCCTTTTCATACCAGGTGCACAGCAGACCCGTGTGTCTGTGTGAGAGAGCATGTGTGATCGTGCATGTGAGTCTGCATGTGAATATGTTCAAGCATGTATGGGAAGTTAATCTGCATGTGAAAGCGTGTGCAAGCATGAGTGTGAGTTCGTGTGTTAGAATGTGTACAAGTATACATATGAGTGAGTCTGCACATGAGAGTGTGTTTGAGCGTGAATGTGAGTCTGCATGTGTTAGCATGTACAAGCATGCATGCACATGAGTGCGTGTAAGTGTGTACAAGTATGTGTGTGAATGAATCTGCAAAGAAGTGCACTGTATACAGTGTGAGTTAAGTTGCTGTGTCTAGGCTTGGCCCCCTGTGTGTTATCCGTGAGTCCGTATGAGTTGGCATGTTAATGATAGTGTACACCGCTGCATATGAATTAGTGTGCATGTCTCGGTGCCAACAGGTACCCGAGAATCTGAATGGGAGAATGAACATCTGTGTGCATGTGAAGGAACATGTTTGTGTGATTTTGTCTCCATGTGAATGGATAGATGGGAGTGAGAACATACACTCATGCCCATGGCTGAGAATGAGTGTGAGGACACGGGACTGTGTGTCTTTACCAGCACAGAGATGGAGTTGTGACAAACTGAAAGTGAACGAAATTGGGCATTTGGAAGAGGAAGAAGTTTGTGTATGGGAAGAAATGGGGAGATACCAGCTGGCCAAGGGGGTGACAGGAAGCATGTGTGACATCAATCACCAAGCAGTCCTGTGATATCATGGTTCCACCTCTCTTTCCTAGTTCTTGACAGAATGCAATGTTCTTTGATCTGCACCAATACACCAAGCCCAGTTTTATTAACTGTAAAGCAGTGATATTAGAAATATCAAGGTTTCTAGGAGAATTGGCAGTTATCTTTGTTCCATCTATAATTTTTAACATTTTTATTAAAATATGTTGAGTTGTATTTAATGAATTTGACGTTTGAAAAGCAATCAGGTGGGGAAAGGGGAGAGTGATATTGCAATGTTCATCATGAAAAATAGCCATTATTATCTAAATACCTTTCAATGACAGAACTGAAAAGTATTTATAATCAGTGGACCCAGTACTGTAAAATACGTTTATACTTTTGATCATTTGCCTCCCCACTTATCTCTACATTTAATTTCATTACATTTGTAAAGAAGGAATATTATGGGGCCGGGCGGTGGCGCTAGAGGTAAGGTGCCTTGCCTTGGCTGCGCTAGCCTTGGATGGACTGCGGTTCGATCTCCCGGTGTCCCATATGGTCCCCCAAGCCAGGAGCGACTTCTGAGTGCAATAGCCAGGAATAACCCCTGAGCGTCACTGGGTGTGGCCCAAAAACCAAAAAAAAAAAAAAAAAAAAAAAAAAAGAAGGAATATTATAACACACATGCCAGTGTTTGGGGCTTACTCTTGATTCTGTGCTCAGAGATCCCTTTTTTAAATGTATTTTAAAACAGATTTTGAAGGATTTTTGAAACGCCATACTTTAAGCTTTTCTTAATTCAGATTTGCTCAAATGTGCTCCTTTTGGGCACCTTTCCTAAAGCTGTATTGATTAAGAATCAGCAATAAATCTATAGAAACCTTTTAGGGTTTAAGCCACTTGCGGGAGCGAAGCCGGTTCACCAAAAGCTGGTGCAATCCTGCCCCCAAGTGGTTAGAATGAGAATTAATGAAGAATTAAAAGTCTGATACTAAAATCGCTCGTTTTTTAAATTAATATATTTAAGCACCATTATTACAAATATGCTTGTAGTTGGGTTTCAGTTATAAAAATAACATTTCTTCATCAATCTACTATTCCCACTACCAGTGCCACCATCACCCTCCTTCCCCACCACTCACTCATCTTTAGACGTAGCCAATAAAAATGTAATGTGAAAACGATATTTTTCATGTATTAAGGTGAAATAGAATGCCTGCTTTTTATACTAACATATCAAAGTAATTACATAAATAATTACTGTAAAGCGATTTCTTTACTGTAACTTTACTCTTGAGTGATTGGGTGTTAGGGGTAGTTCCCTCTCATTCTGTCCCTTCCCCCCGAAGACCCAGTCATGTTTTACTGATGTCATGACCTCTCTAACCCGCCATCTTCTTTCCTCTCCCCTCTGGTAATCACCTCACTCCCCACAGTTTATATTTTAGCTCATTTGGTTGATTGATTTGTGGCCATATCCAGTGGTGCTCAGGGATTACTCTGTGCTCAGAGATCACTCCTGAGCAGGCTCAGGGCACTATATGAGATGCCATAATCCAACCCAAAATCGCAACATACTACAGATCTGTACTACCTGCTAGGCTCTCTCTGGCCCAATCTAGCGTTTTGTTGTTGTTTTTAGTGGCTTTTATTTATTTTTGGCTTCGGTTTTTCATATTCCATATATGAGTGAACCTATCTTGGACTCTTATTGTGCAGATTGATAGTTCCACTCAGATTATCGAGAAAGGCTTGTTTAAACTGTCTTTCATAACAAAATCTTGAAGATAGGATCCACGGCTTCTTTATTCAGTTCTTCACTGATGTATGTTAGCATTACTTCCATGTTCTGAGTTTAGTGAACCACACAACTAAAATCACAAAGTGTAGTTAGCACGTCATGTTATATCTTCTTTCTTAAATGCCTGGAGTGGGATTCCTGTCTTAGTTGATTTTTTTGCAGTACACTTTTGAAGTTTATTTAATTGGAAGACAGGTATATTTTGTGGTGCTCAGGGGCTGTGTGTTTGGGGGTCATTCCTGCTGGTACTGGGAAGGATCAAACTGAGATAGTCCATATGCAAGGCAAGATTAGTAAGTCCATACTGGCATTCTGGCCTCAGTGTATTTTGTTTATTTTTTCACTAATTTTATATCTTAATATATTTCTTATTACTTTCTAATTTTTTTAAGTTTGTTTCTTATTTTTATTTTTTATTTAACCAACTTTATTACATACATGATTGTATTTGGGTTTCAGTCATGTAAAGAACACCACCCATCACCAGTGCAACATTCCCATCACCATGTCCCAAATCTCCCTCCTCCCCACCCGACCCCCGCCTGTACTCTAGACAGGCTTTCTATTTCCCTCAGAATCAAAGAGGATGGGTCTATTCTACAGAGACATAGGTCTCTGGTTTCTTCTATATGATTTACTATTTTCATACTCAGACATATTTTTCATATAGTACCTTTCAGGAGAGCAAGAAACTAAAAGCCTTCATCTATATAAGTTCTAAAGTTTCTTATTGTATTGCCTGTCAATGCACTGCTTTATGGAGTACTAGATTTAATTTAAAACTACTTCTGAATCATTGAAAAAAAATTTCAGTTTAGTACATTGGATTGATTTTTCATAAAAGAAAGCCCTCCTGTTCTTGAACTTTTATTTGCAAGAAAATCTTTATTTGCAGGAAAATCATTGAAACAAATAATATTCCAAGCTTGATGGAAGAAATGACATCACATTATCCATTACTTGATGTTCCAGTTTTGTACAAGGGACTCTGAACTGGGCTGCTCTGGAGTTCGGAGGACATTCAGGTGTGATTCTAGATTGGGAATAGGGAAAGGTCTTGGTGTGGCCCCATTAGCCAGCATCTAAGTGCTTTGATTGGTCAGTTCCCAGGAAGTGCTGGTTCTTACAGGTTTCAGATATTCCCTTTGACTGGGTCTAATATGTTGAGACTAGTGTGGTTTTATTTTGTTTCGTCTAAGAGCAAACACCTCTGCATCTCACCGGATTAATGCACCCAAGGGTCCTGGTTCTTTTCTGCCCAGTTCTTCAACTGGGCCTTCCCACTCCCAATAAACACAGATCTGTGAATGAAAGGCTTCACTTAACAACTGAAAAGGTTTACTAGTCATCGACTTAGTTTCTGATCATCTGTCTCCTTGGTATTGGGTGTTTCATTGTCATATTAGTCATTCAACAACAATAAACATTTTTTTTGATGGGATGTGACCAAACCTGGCATTGGTTTTAAAAAGGTTGGTCATATTCATGATCAGAACAATTTTATGTGGCAAGGAAGCTTCTTCCTACTCTAGATCTTGAAGCTGACTGTGGAAACTTATTAAGATTGGCTCAAATCAACTCAGAGAGGTGCACACAGGTTCTCTCTCAGACTAGACTATGCTTTCTTCTGGGTAACACTCTCTCAAATAGCTTCTGAGACTCCTACTAAGACTCCTATATCCACTCAGCTGTCTTTCCAGCCTTCCTTTGATAAATGAGATCTACTGGGTAAGCATCATCCCCCCTTCTCCCCCATTATACAGACGTGGTAACCAAGTTTGAGTTAGGGAGAAACTTTCTATTCTGGGGATATTTCCTTATACAGGCTTATACAATGGCTCATGGCTGTGCCATTGGTACAGAGAAATGTTCTCCAAGCTTACTTTTTCTCCACTCATGTAACCAAAAAATAACTCTTTGTTTGTGTATACATCTGTGTGTGTGTGTGTGTGTGTGTGTGTGTGTGTGTGTGTTGGAGGAGGAATGTTTGTGAAATTGGATAAAAGAGGTGAGTTTTTAAGAGTAAATCGATTTTGATGATTTACATTGATTACTAAACTAGATTATTATTAAACTAGATTAATTTTGCTGCAAATTGGTAAGATATGTATCTTGTCAGCAGGAGTGAAACAGACAGAAAAGTGTTTCTAAGGGCTAGTTTCTGACACTTTTGCTCTGATGACCATGATATTGGATATGGATACACTTCCAGTTAAATATCCATAAACTTGGCTCTAACATGCTGCTGACCTCAGATTACTTTCTTCTAAATAATTTTAATCAACTAATGAAGGCACCTAGATTGATTGAAGACCTTTTCAAATCTAACAAGGTGACAAAACCAGAAAAAGAATTACATTTAGATAATCTGGAAAGAAAATTTCAATGCACTTTCGTTGTTTTTTATTTTTGTTTTTGTTTTGGGGCCACACCCATTGATGATCAGGGGTTACTCCTGGCTACGTGCTCAGAAATCGCTCCTGGCTTGGGGGGACCATATGGGACTCTGGGGGATTGAACCATGGTCTGTCCTGGGCTAAGGCTTTTGAGGCAGACACCTTACCTCTAACACCACCGCTCCAGCCCCTGCACTTTCAATATACATCTGCACTGCACTTAGTTACAAAAGGAGAGCTCACTTTTATTTGTTTAGCATTTTATGTAGCCATTCTACTTTATAGTGATTTTAGTGACTTTCCAACTCTTTGGGGAAAGTTGATAAATATTTAAATGTTTTAAAGATACTGTGAGAAGGATTTCAAAAACACTGAATTTTACTGGATGCCTGTGCATTTTTTATTTGCTACTAAATCATTTTCCAGCCCTTTCAATCTTTTGATCTGTTCTGTGTATGTTTTTTTCTTTACGATATTCAGTATCTCCTTAACAAATCCTGACAGTTCTGCAAAAGCAAATATGGTCACCAACAGAAATACCAATGCAGATGCTCATTGAACAGCATAATTTTCAAGCATGTATGATTGCATTTTACATGATTAAGGGTATATATAACTCAGAAAAAGCCACTAGCCAATAATGGGTTGTAGCAAATATTAGCAGAATAATAATCTTAATGCTACTTAACAAAAAACTCCAAGATTACTACTCATTGAACTAACTTACATTTGTCTGTTTCTGGGTTTTCAGTGTTTAAGCATGGATCCAAATTTAAGTCAAGAAGCAGGAAAAATAATTTGCTGCTCAGGAATCATAAGGAATCCTTTGCCGACTTATTATATTTCCTATGTTTTAATATTCAGGACTTGGGTATTTGTTTTCATAAGGATTTCTCTAGAAGTGCTAAAATATGCTACATGTTTTTGTACAAAATATTTTATTGCCTGTTCTAATTAGTGTAGTGCTTCTATTCAAAAGGGGAATTTCAAAATAACTTTAGTATCTTGTTGCAATAGATAGTGTGTTGTGAGCCTCCGGCTCTGCTGGAGGCTTCCTCTTGGTTATCTACTCAGGGCTTACTCTTGGCAGTGGTCAGGACTTATTCTTGACTCTGCATTCAGGGATCACTCCTGGTGAAGCTCTGGTTACCATATGGAGTGACAGGGATCAAACCCTCATTCTCCATAAACAAGGCCTAATACTGTATTATCTTTTCAGCCTCAAGAAGGCGAACACGTTTTTTATTGTTTGTTTTTGTTTATTGTTTTTGTTTTTACCACACCTGGCATTAAGGGGTTCCTTACTTCTGCTTCTGCAATGAGAATTCACTCCTGATGGTGCTCTGGGTCCATATGGGATGCTGGGAATTGAACCCAGGTCCACTGCCTACAAGGAGCATGCCTTGTTTTATCCTTTGTTTTATTTATTTATTTTATTTATTTATTTATTATTTTATTTATTTTATTGCCCTGTTTTATCTCTCTAGCCCTTATGCTTAACTTTTGCAAAATAAAAGCACCAAGTTAAAAAGGAAGAGCCTTGTTACAGTGTCCTTTATTTTCATAGCTGAACTTCCCTCTACTCACACAATAATGAAACTGTACATCTCTGGAGAATAATTGGCATTGTTATTGACACAGAAAAATTTGCCTGGAACATGGTACTTTGAAAAGTGTCTTTGATTCCAGAAAATGATTTTTGGCAAGTTATCAATATATTCTTTCTTTTGCCATGTGATTTTTCAGGTGAGTGCCTCATGATTCCCCATCAATTATAACCCCTTTCTCTCTTTTTCTCCTTGATTTTAGCTCCCTGTGAAGGCAATACATTCTTCTGTCACAGTAATATGTGTATTAACAATACATTGGTTTGCAATGGACTCCAGAATTGCGTGTACCCTTGGGATGAAAATCACTGTAAAGGTAATTATTAAAATTATTTAAAAAAATCTTCTGAATTTGCAACCTTTACCCCTACCTCCATAAGAGGGATTGGGCATAAGTTCATGGCTAAGGTCCATGGAGTAGATAGTCTTCCACAGAAAAACTCTCACCAACTCTGAATATATAGTAGTCAAGTTAATTTATAAATTTTAAATAATAGTTGGCTTTTAATTCCTGCTGAAGTCTAAAGCTATTCTTGCCTTTATTATCCTTTACTATGAGTACTTACTATTAGAAATTTTAGTTAGAAAGGAAATTGAAGCTCAGGGAGTAGGGTGTGACTTGCTTCCAACAATACTTGGTATTTTTAATTTCTTCTTACGCTGCTCTTTTTCTAGATTTCCTGCACTAGTCATTAAAGTCTAGGCACTTAATTTTAGTTGAGGCTTCAGTTATGCTACTTAATGCTTCACTTGTGCTACCAAAATGCTATCCTATCACTTTCCTATAAAAATGATTTCCAGAGGCTGGAATGATAACTTGGAAGTAGGGCGTTTGCCTTGCATGCAGAAGGACTGTGGTTCAAATCCTGTCATCCCACATGGTCCCCCCGAGCCTGCCAGGAGCGATTTCTGAGCATAGAGCCAGGAGTAACTCCTGAGCACTGCCGGGTGTAACCCAAAAACAAAACAAAACAAAAAAAACAGACAAAAAAGATTTCCAACAAGTTGACTCCCTTTTCTTTTCACTCAACTTTGTGTTATGCACTCTGAACATTTTGTCTGTTTCTGGATTCCTTAATTCATTCAAGCTTAGTGCTAATATTGATATTAAGCTTGATGTTAACAATATCAACTTATTAATAATATCCACTTGTTAATATATCAACTTATTAATAATATCAACTTGCTAATATCAACTTATCAATATTAAATATCAGTTTAATTTCTTTTCTGTAAGTTTCATGCCATTTTATTCCTATTTTCTATCATTATTGGTTTCTTTCTCCATTGGATAAATATATTCTAGTATAACACTTTAATTTACTTAGTCATTTTACAACATCATTTTGGAGTCATTTTCTGATTGATTGCTTTGGGTTTATGGTGTAAAAAAAGCTTTGTTGAGAGATAGAAGCATTATTCTTAGACTATCTAATCATCACTTTAATTTTTTGCCCCTTATATGTATTTAAGTGTCTTTTAATATTGGGAAGTTAAACAATACATGATTTTAAATATCACTTTCCCTAATTTGATGTTTTTGGCAAAGTTGAGAGGAGAAAAGGAGTGCAAGTATAAATTCAGAGAGTTCACCAAAAGCCCTTCTGATTGGTTATGCCTGAGTTCCTATTTTGTTTTGGTGGCCTGAAATCATCATCTGACATTTCTTAATTGGTACAGTTTTGCTTTCACTTCATACATATTGGCAAAACCAATCATTTCAGCCCCATAAAGATAATTTATATTATTAAGTAATTTATATTACTCTGCAAGCATAATTGATGCTTTTTAAAGCTTAGAGAAGAAATATTTATTTATCTATTTATTTATTTTGATTTTTAGGCCACACTCTGCAGTGCTCAGGGGTTACTCCTTGCTCTGCACTCAGAAATTGCTCCTGACTCTAAGGACCAAATGGGATGCCCTGGATTGAACCCGGGTCTGTCCTGGGTCAGCTGTGTGCAAGGCAAACAACCCAAAGCTGTGCTACCACTCTAGTCTTAGAGAAGAAATGTTTAAGTTAGCTCTTAGAGCCTGTTTTTTGTCCAGGAACATGTATCTACTTGCTATGTATCTCACAGCTTTGCTTGCTGGTTTCTACCCTGCAGAAGTTCTGTGTTCTCTCTCAAATAAGCAATTCTCTCTCTCTATTACCTTACATCTTTTTAAATAAATTTTAATAAAAACTTTCTTATTTCACAAAAAGAGAAAGACAGAGAAACAGAGACAGAGAAAAAACAGAGAGAGAGGAAATATTGAACCAGACTCTTCTTGATAATTACTTATGTAATACTTTTAGGGAACAATATTTTCTTGCATTTTTATCCAATGGCTGTGTAATATTTTCATGTGCATCTGAGTTTTGGGGTTCCTTGCTGTCAGTCCCAATAATTTTCTGCAATAGTTCTTGTAAGTCGTGTCTTTCACAATTACTTTTTTATTGGTGCTTATCTATAAATGTCTTGATTTTATCTTATTTTTTAAAAAGTCTCAGACTATTATATTTTTATATATAGCCTCCCATTTGTTTTATCCCCAGTATTTTGAACAAACCACCCTTTTATCTGATGCTTTCATAATCTCTGATGATGAATAGGTTGTCACTGTTATTGTGACTTCTTTCTATATGGAGTTATCTTTCTCTTTCTTTTCAATTTCTCTTTAAAATATGTGTTGATGTGTGATTACCTTAGTTCAAATTCACCGAAATACTTGAGTCTACATATTTGCATATCAAAGTTGGACATGTTTCAACTTTTATGTTTTGTTTCCTGTTGCTTTTTATGCTTTGTTTTTTTGGTAGTGGAGCACCTGGAAGTGCTCAGAGATTACTCTTGGTTCTGCATTAAGCTCAAGGGGCCATATGGGATGCCAGAGATCAAACCTGGGTTGGCCATATGCAAGACAAGTGCCTCACTTACTGTGCTACCTCTTCTCTCCTTTATTTTCTTCCTTTTTTTTTTTGTTTTGTTTGGTTTTGGTTTTGGGGCCACACCCATTGGTACTCAGGGATTTTGTGCTCAGAAATCCCACCTGGCAGACTTGGGGGAACCATATGGGATGATGCCGGGGATTGAATGGGTCCGATCCAGGTCGGCAGCATGCAAATGCCCTACTGCTGTGCTATTACTCAGATCCCCTTCTCTACTTTTTAAACTTCTCTTAGATGATACGGATGGGCTTGTTTGTTTGTTTGTTTGTTTTTGGATCACACCCAGTAATGGTCAGGGGTTACTCCTGGCTATGCACTCAAAAATCGCTCTTGGCTTGGGAGACTATATGGGATTCCGGGGGATAGAACCGCTGTCTGTCCTAAGCTAGCGAATGCAAGGCAGATGCCTTACCGCTTGCACCACTGCTCCAGCCCCTTTGCTGATGTGTTTGATGACATTTTTTCATTTATTCTAAGCATCACTTTTCATTTTTTTCTGATTCATATTATAACTCTTGTTCAAATTATAATTTTCATTTATTTACCTTTAAGTTGCTAGTTTGTTCTCTTCTCTGAAAAGTACTATTGAATCTTAGTGAAGTTTCACTTCAGTGATCATGCACACTGTTCAAGTTGAGCTTTTGAATTTTTCTTTTTCAAAATATCTGCCTATGAAGTCAGAATATCTATGATGAAGCATTCTCCTCATATTTCAGTTTACTGTTTAATCTTGGCTTTCTATATATCCTTGAACCTAGTTCAATAGCTGCTTCAAATTCTTTGTCATCTACAACTGACTTCTCACCCTCTCGAGGCACTTTCTTTGCTTTTTTGATGGGTTCTGTTGTGCTTTTGTAAATTGCATTTTTTAATTCATTGTATGAATCGTGATATTCTGATGAAAGCTCTCAGTGAATTTATCATAGCAGCCCTGGATTCTGAACCCAAGTCTCAAGACTCATTGTAGTTATTTACTTGTGTTGGAGAAGGATTTGGCTGAATTTTGTCTATGATGACAAAGTTATCATCTGTCCATGATGATGTTCTCTGTTCTCAGGAGCACATTTTCTTCAGCCCCCCCCCCCATTTCTAACTGTTTATCTCTGAGCTTCCGGGATCTCACATCCAGATGTTAGTTTCCAAGAATTTGCAGATGATTCCTTATTATTTGTGATAATGTCCAAGAGCATAAATCTTGCAAAGTTCTTGAGACAATGAAACTCAATTTCTCTGGGAAGTCTTTGCCTCTAGCCTTTATGGTTTGTTTTGAGATAGGAAGTCTCATTTTCTGGATTGTTATGCAAAATTTGTGACTATTTCAAGGTTTGGTTTATCTGCAGTGAGTGGTCTCATCTGAAGTTCCTTCCACAAATTATCCTGTTTTTGTTTTTGTTTTTTTCTCCAGGCTTGAACCTCACCAATTTCAAATATACCATTTTATTTTAGATTTAAAAAAAATAAGGACCGGAGCAGTGACACAGTGGTATGGAGCTTGCTTTGCACATGCTAATCTAGGACAGACCATTGTTTGATCCCCCAGCATCCCATATGGTCCCCTAAGCCAGGGGCAATTTCTGAGCGCAGAGCTAGGATAACCCCTGAGCATCACTGGGTGTGGTCCCAAAATCAAAAACCAAAAAAAAAAATCACCTTATTTAAATACTTGGTTTAAAAGGTTGTTCATATTACAATTGTTTCTTTACTTTGCACTTACAAAGTTGTTCATAAGTAGTTTTAGTCATGCAATGTCCAATACCCTTCACCTGTTCACACTTCTCACCACCAATGTTGCCCTCCTGCCATCCCACCTGAATCCACCCTGCCTGCCTCTGTGGCAAATACTTTTCTTCCTCTCTCTTTCTCTCTTTTCTCTGATCTTTTAGACATTGTGGTTTACAATATTGTTACTAAGGGGTATCATACATACCACTTTTACTCCTTTCAGCACCCAGTTCTCATCCACAGTGATCATTTCCAACTCTCATTGTTATATTGGTCCCTTCTGTGCTCTCACTGCACTCTCCCACTCTTTGTGGTAAGCTTTTCACCATGAGTTGGTCTTCCTGGCACTGGTCTTTATTATCTTTGAATATTATTATCATAATATTTTTATCCCACAAATGAATACCATTAATTCTAGGTCTATCCTTCTCACTCTGACTTATATCATTCAATATAATACTCTTCATATACATCCATGGATAAGCATAATTTCATGAATTAATTTTTTTTCTAATAGCTGCATGGTATTCCATTGTGTAGATGTACCATACTTTGTTCATCTGTTCTCAGACACTTGGGTTGTTTTCATAACTTGACTATTGTGAATAGATCTGTGGTGAACATAGCAGTGCAGTGGACTCTATTGCAAAATAAACTTCAGTATAGAGACTAAAGTTTTGTTAGAGAAAACCCTGTAATGTTGTTTCTGTTCCCTGCTTTCTTTTGTGGGCAAACTTTTTGCCTTGCATAAACTCATCTTCTCTGTGTTCCCATAAATCCACTCAGACTATGTTGGCAAAAGCTCTTGGGGCCATTGGTCATTGCCCTCTGAGTCTGGAAAAAAGTTTCTGTCACTACAAGGAGAAGATGAGAGAAGGAAGAGAGTTCTCAAAGTCCACCTGCCCTGCCTTGAGCTCTGCATTTGTGATCCATAACTGTGTTGTTGAGAGGATGCAGGTGGCTTATTCCAGCTGGAGAATGGCAGGAGAGGGAGCTGCTGTGTATTTTCCCTGCTCACATCATCTTTCTGCAGCATCATGGACCTGGGAGCTAAGAGAACAGAGATTCACTATTCTAAGAAACTAGGAAGAATGTAAAAAATTGAGTGTATTCCCATTCACTATGTGTGACTCCTGGTGGAGCTCAAGCGACCTTACCTGGTGCCAGTGCAGGGGTCACTTTCATACAGGGCAAGCCCCTCCCAATGTCCTAGCTCTCCAACCCCTTAGTTGCCTTTTGCTATCAAAATATTCTTCCATGCCATGAATAAATTCAAGATTGTGAGAGCTTTCTCCTCTCTCCAGCAATAGAGTTTGGATCTCTTCCTGTACCTAAAAGAAGCAACATCATTGTTTTTCACCAGTTCCTTCCCAAGTATCTCACTACAGTCTAATAAGACTATCTGTTATTGTAGGATCGGGGGGTTCTGTTTAGGGCTCACAATTGGAGGGCTTGTGAACAGGGAAACACAGAGACTGTTGAGTCCCCCTTATTGGTTGAAAAGTCCCCTGGGCTCATTATTTGTATCCTTTTAAAAATCATTCCTGGATGATTTGATTCTGATATTAATGTGTGGTGGGTTGTTTCTTGTCTTGTCTGTCTCTTGTCCTCACTCTCCTCCACCTCTAGAGAAGAGGAAAACCAGCCTGCTGGACCAGCTGAACAACACCAGTGGGACTGTCATTGGCGTGACTTCCTGCATTGTGATCATCCTTATTATCATTTCTGTCATTGTGCAGATCAAACAGCCTCGTAAAAAATATGTGCAAAGGAAATCAGACTTTGATCAGACAGTTTTCCAGGAGGTGTTGGAACCTCCTCACTATGAACTATGCACTCTGCGGGGTACGGGTGCCCCCGGGGATTTGGTCGAGGTGGCCGATGACTTAGAGTCTTATCACAAGCTGCGGAGGTCCTCGTCCAAATGCATCCATGACCATCACTGTGGATCCCAGCTGTCCAGCACCAAAGGCAGCCGCAGTAACCTCAGCACCAGAGACGCTTCCGTCTTAACTGAGATGCCCCCCCAGCCCACCAAGCCCCTCCTCCCACCCATGAACAGGAGGAACATCCTAGTCATGAAACACAACTACTCACAAGATGCAGCAGACCCCTGCGACATCGATGAGATAGACGAGGTGCCCACCACGAGTCACAGACTCTCCCGACATGACAAGTCCGTCCAGCGGTCAGTATAACTTGGTTTCTTGGTGACACTTCTAAGCTTGAGGACTCCGATGCTTCCCTGGTGGGTGTGAGGGTGTGTGTGTGGGGGGTGGGGGTAAATCCCATTTTTGTCTTTGTGTTTTGGTTCTCCTTAGATTCCCAGTGATTTAAGCCATCCTGGGTTCTTTGTGTCTGCTCTTTACTTCTCTATGCTATCCTTTCCCTCCCAAACTCATATACTTGCCTATGTGTGTGATCACATATGATGAAAGAGTCTCCACTTATGCCTACATACATGTCTAGATTATATCTGTGCACATATGGGTGTCCATTGAGTCGGCCAGTGGATAGTGCTCATTGGCTGCCACTGGGTTATGAAAGGGGAATCCCACCAAGAGTTCTAAAATGGAAGGTAAGAGATGACTTAGGGGAAAATAATTGCCTTACCAAGAGATGGAGAACCCATCTTACTGGATAATTTTCCTATCAAAGTAAACTATTTTTCAATATAGCCTCTTCTATTTTCATACGACAATAAAAATCCCTTTTTCACCTGTCAAGTAGTTCTTAGAGTACAGTTAGATAATAACATGGGATGCACAAGTACTAAACATTTATCCATAGACGAGAAAATGTTGGTAGAAATATTTGTTTTATCATCAGTATTTTACTAGAGCATAGTACTCTAAGTACTCTTATTAGCCCTAAAGTTAGTAAACATTTTGAGGAAATTCAGTTTAAATTTATATATTTATATATTTTATATTATTTAAAAGCCAAACCCACTCTACTAATATTTCATTTTGCATGTTTAGGGCCATTGAGTTTGTTCTATGAATGTTCTTTCATTCTTTAGCCATGATCTGTCCTCCAAACTTCAATGATGTCTCATTGATTTACTATTTCTGCATGCCAATGGAAAGCATATACTTGCCATGTCTTATCAAATGTTAGGATTAAGTTTTAGTGAGTTTTTAATGTGAATATTTACTTGTGTGAAAATATGACAGTTGAGTGAAATAGCCGTAACATTCCAGGTTCTGCCTCATTGGGTCTCTAAGCAAACACGAATCTGAATACAACACAACTAGGGTCTAGAAAGAAAATATAAGGTAAGAAATACCATTGGTTTCTTCTCCCACTTCCTTGTATTCTGTTCTGTTTTGTTCTGTTGCAACTGTCTTATTTTTTTTTAAGGGAACATAGCATTAGACATTATTTCTGAGATTTCAAGTAGCATTTTATAGTCAAAAAGATAACTGATTCTATGCAAAGGCGATTGTTTTTAAATTTATGTTAGTGTTCTTATCATCAAGCGCTGTTTGTGCAAGGAATGAAAAAATATGCTAAATAAGTTAGTCTAATTTACATGTTTAGGGCAGACACCTATAATTTAATCATATATTCAAAGAAACCCAAGGTTTTCTAATCAAAATATTGAATACTGTCTCAATATGACTAAAGTCAAGGCATTTGATGTGATATTTATAGCTTTAATGTGACAATATTTTACTTCACATTCCATATTAAGTATTTGGTACTAGTTCTCCAATTTGTGTACTCTTATTTTTGCATGAATATTTAGTTTCTCTCATCATATTAAAACACAGCATGTTGTGTCAAATTTTATGGCATAAAATTTGAGTGCTTGATAAAGTCCGATGTTCCATAAATGCTGGTTGTCTGTGTTGACATCTATTTTGTTGTTGAATATTATTATAGCTTGATTTTAAGCACTTGATAGTCTATATCTATATTAGACTAATTTGTCTCCACTTAAATTTGCTTGACAGCTAATCTCTTCAAAACTCTTCAAGCCTATCAACTATTCTTGAAATAGGTGAATGCTTTTCCATGCTCTATATGACCTTGATGAATTGGTGTATTTGTATGCATTTTTTTCAATGGGAGAAAATGTTTTAACTGTGCTTTATTTTCAGAGAAGAACTATTTATACAAACATGGGGACTGTGAAAAGAAAATTCTATAATGAATTTCAAAAGTGGACATATTTCTAAATTCATTCCACTGCCTTTATCCCAACATAAGAATTACAGACATTTATTATTCCTTCAGCAAGACACCCCCGCTGCACAATGATATGTTCATTTCGTAATTTGGTTGCTGGCCACCAAGTGCTCCTTAGTTTTTAAATACATATGAGATTTTCTGGAAACTTGAAGAAGAAATTAATTCCTGATTGAGACTATCCCAACTTTATTGTCGGTTTCACTTCGTTTCAGTGTTGTTTATGTCTTTGTTCTCTGATTGTACCTTATGTGCTATGTGGGGGAAAAAAGAGACAGATTTGGATGGACTCTGTTACATGTACATTGTTTTCATTACATAGCCTGCTTGAAAATTGTGTGTTCCTGAGTGATTTTGAACATGCCACAGTGAGAGTGAATCTATGGACCATGGAAACATCAGCTAGAGATTTTATGGACTATAAACCTCTGTTGTATAATGATGAAATGGCAGCCAAAAGTAACAAGTAAAATGATTAGATTGCAATAAGAAAATTTCTCATTTTGAAGTCTTTTCCTATATCCCCTTCATTTTTCTTTTTGATTTGTTTGGAAGAAAGAGATGGAGTTTTTGAAATCCAGGTATCTTACCAATCCATGCCCTTCAATAAAAATCTTTTTTGATTAAGCACTTAGCAATATGACTGAATTGACAGTTTAAGACCGTATCCTGCATGTCAGTGTTGGATATTTAAGTTGGAAATTTCCCTTTTTCTTAGCCACATTGTAAAAAGCATGCATTATCAAATACTGCTGTTACTCTTCCATTTCTTTGTGTCACATGCTTGCTACTTGTAATTTTTCTATAAAGATCTATAAAATGTATAATAATTTCCTAACTTGAGTTAAGAGAAATGTTTTCTTCTATGACAGTGATTAAAACTGATCTAGATAAGTGCACCCCCTTTATCAATTCTTCCCCACCTATTATTAGATCACAAAATCCTCTTCATGCTGAGACTTCTTCATTGGTCTCTTCATTTTATTTCTAAAATTTTTGAAAAATACATTCTTTTTGAATAGGAAAGTCTTTTTTTAAGTGCTTTGAAATCAGAACCCCCTTTTATAACCTTGATTCCACCATCCCAACCTTGTCGTTGTTCATACACTCAACCACAATTATGATCTTTGATAACTTCCTAATTATGAAGTGTTTAATATCAAGCCAAATCAGTATATATTTTATTGTGATTGAATCTCATATGTCCTTTAGAAAGTTTGGTTTAGTGAGCGGGTACTTTTTAATTGGTGATTTGTATTCTTAGAATCATTTTTGGGAAATGGTTGTACTAGAAATCTGCTTAGCACATTAAAACAACTGTCAGATTCTATGGAATTCTGTTTCCTTAACAATAAATCTGCCTCCCCCCCCCCCCCCCCCCCGCAGTTCAACCCTGGATACTCAAGCAGGCTTCCTTCTCCTGGAGATCCATTACATATATAACTGTGAGGGATTCAGTTTCAAAGTGATGCTGAAAGGCATAACAAATAGAAATGCAGGGGCAATAACACTGTTTATGATAGAAAAACTATATAATTATCACAGCAATTCTGAAAAATCAATATTGAAAACTTCCACTGGATAATTTCCATCCTGATAAACTTGATTAACAAAAAGAGAAGGAGTTGTTGGTGACCTTGCTACATACTTTTACACAAATGGCTTATATTAAAACTGATCACTTTTTATTTGGTTTGAATGATTTAGTTACTATCATATCTATTTTATGTTCTTGAACTCATAGGTATTGTATGAAGATATTTTTGAAGTGATTACCCATGTGCCATATTACTTTCTCTATGTATAAGTCTTTATAGGATACTTCATATATTTAATGAATAATCTCAAACAGTAGACAGATCAAAACATTTTTTTCCTTGCAACAACAAAACAAGAAACATACAATAAGATGAACCACTTACCATTTACTTTTCCTGTTACCTGCCCTGCGGCATTGAAATACTAGTTTTTCTGAAGTTCACAGAACTCTACTGATATGAAAAAAAAAGTTGTACCCTAAAATCCACAAAAAATTATTGTTTTAAAATCCAACTAAAATGAGTACAATGATTCATGAATTGTGTTCATCTGTTCAATATCCATTTCTGCATGGGAAAATATTTTGATGAAGAATGAGCATCTCAGTGATACTACATAAACTATGGACATTGGCAAGATAATATGGCTGTAAGAGAAGCTAATAATTCTGCTGGTGTCTAATCAATTCTCTATGACAATCATTGGTAATTTGGGAATACTTCTAAGTGCTGGAAGACTAGGATATGGGAGATGGTCTTACAAAGACCCTAGAAAGGAGAATTTTACAAATTCAGTACATATATAATCTGTCTTATAAAAATTCCAATTGATTAGTTTTAGTAGACCATATCAGGTCAACATCCACTTCTGGGTTATCTGGCCTTGGGATTATTGCATGGAAATAAGGACTGAGATATTCCAAGAGGTTTCAAACCATGAATATTTTAATAAATAGCTATTTTTGATAAAATGAATCAGAATTGTTGTTCGTTGTGCTTTATTACTTCAACAGATGCTACTTCATAATGCAATCCCACAGTAGGCATGTTATTTTGAGAATTGTTTTTATTTTATTTCTCGGATTCAATTTCAAATTCTGGAAGACATATCATCACATACTGTCCTAAGAGGCCCCAAGTCAAGCTTTTTTTTTGTAGGGGGAGGGTTATACCCGGCAATGCTCAGGATTACTCCTGGCTCTACACTCAGAAATTGCTCCTGGCAAGTTTGGTGGACCATATGGGATGCTGGGATTTGAACCACCATCCTTCTGCATGCAAGGCAAACATCCTACCTCCATGCTATCTCTCTGGCCTTAAATGAGAATCACCCACATTGTGGAAATATGGATTATTCTCTTATTTTTTCCATTAATATATCATTGCATCTCCTTTAAACTTTGTTCTTGGCATGCAATAAATCAGCACTACTTTAATATTCATTTAAGTGATTGAATCAGTTTTTTTCTTACCTTTTATCTTTTGAAAATTGGATATATTTTTAAATTGATAATTAAAAAATCCAGGAGTGAATTTTTATCAACTTCAAAACATAATAACATACTTCAAAATAGGGTTCTGGCTCTGGTAATCTCATTATAGTAATGACAAATAATTTATTGATAGTTTGGTACTGAAAGTGAATAACATCATTGTATCCTATTCTAAAATTTGTATATTTCTGTGCTGATTGGGTCAGTTTCATATTCTGGGGGAAGAAACTTAAAATAGTTTCTTTAATAGAATCCTAACTTTAAATATATGACTTGAAAAGTTTCCCTTTTGTCTGTCTTTACTGAGATTAGAAATGCCAGTCTATTTTGCTGCATTTTTCCTCTATCTCTTTCTATAAACACACTTATGGAAATGGAGCTCAGCCTTATGTGAAAAATAATATATGTATATATATATATATATATATGAATAAAAGAAAGGGGACTTGAATTTGGTTTAGTATCATATCTATTCCATTAGTATTTACTCTGCCCTCTTTTATTTTGTTTTATTTTATTGTATTTGCTTTTGGGTAATACCCAATGGTGCCCAGGGCTTATTTCTAGCTCTGTGCTCAGGGATCACTCCTGGCCAGCTCCAGGGATCAAACCTGGGTCAGCTGAGTGCAAGGCAAGTGTCTTACCCACTGTGCTGTCACTTTGGCCCAACCACATCCTACTTAAAATTAAAGATAGAATGACAATGGGAACTGTAGCCCAAGCAGTAGGGCATTTGTCTTGCATGCGCTAACCTAGGACTGACCATGGTTTAATCCCCTGGAGTTCTATATGGTCCCCCAAGCCAGGAGCTATTTCTGAGTGCATAGTCAGGAGTAACCCCTGAGCGTTACTGGGTGTGGCCCTCAAAAAATCAAAAACAAAAACAAAATAGAATGACAAAAATATATGGTTAACATCAATGTAGTTTTATAAATAAATAATCTTATTAATTACACTTGTTTGTGAAATTTTTCTTGTTTGATTTTACTAATGAGCTTATAAAGTTAAACTAAAGCCATCTTTAATTGAGTTATACAACTGAAGTAAAGCAACTAAGGTTATAAGTGAAGGTTATTTTCAGGCTCTAATTACTTTTTTTGGTTTTTGGACCACACCTGGTGACGCCTTGGGGTGGGTTACCTCTGGCTATGTGCTCAGAAATTGCTCCTGACTTGGGGGACCATATGGGAGACTGGGGGATTGAACCACCTTCTGTCCTAGGTCAGCCGCATGCAAGGCAAATGCCCTACTGCTGCACCACCACTCCAGTCCCTAAGTTCTAATTTTTTTTAACTATGTCCACTGATTTTTTTTTTACTTCCTTTTGTGTTATTAAAGAGATAAATGTCTTCTTCCTAAGCCTTTCACTCCTTAGAGATGTGAACAATAAACTCAACTTGCCTCAGTTTCTGTCATTTGCTAGGATTGCTTTCTAGAAAGTTCTTACAAAACAGCAGCCTGGAGTTAGACTATTTTTGTTACCTATAATTTTTGCCATTGACACTCTTGTTTTCTTCCTTACTTTGTTTCTTATCAAACTCAGATACAGTTAATTAGTTCAAAATGCTTTACCACCTTTCTCTTAATAATCCCAGATAGAAACATAAACTGTCAGAGTGACTGGGACATTAAATTATAAATTATTTTAAGCATTTCTATTAGTTTATTTTAGGTACATTCTTTATTGCAGTTTCTCATTAGTGATAGTTAATAAGAGTAAAATAAACTTTTCCTGAGTTTATCATCCTGAATCTTAGGATGGCGAAAGAAAGGTGTTAGTTTAACAAGGAATTTGCTTAATGAATATGGAAAGGTGGGTGTTTAAAGGAGATAGATAAGCAAGATTAAAGTACAAAATTATTGACTGAGTTTTCTGTCCAATCATTATATGTTCAAAATAGCTTTATTTTCTGTGAAAATACATGGTTGTGTGTCTTCTAGTGAAGAATCTGGCATTAGTCTCAGAAAAAATTAATTTCTTAGTCAATGCATAGATCCAAGAGTCTGGATGCTGCTGTCCAAAGAGGCAAGAAACTTTACCAGGTAGAAAAATAGAGGCAGAGAGAGTTCAAAGGTCATGCTTTTTGTGTGTGTGTGTGTGGTTTTTGGGTCACACCCGGCAGTGCTCAGGGGTTATTCCTGGCTCCAGGCTCAGAAATTGCTCCTGGCAGGCACGGGGCACCATATGGGACGCTGGGATTCAAACCGATGACCTCTTGCATGAAAGGCAAACGCCTTACCTCCATGCTATCTCTCCGGCCCCGAAAGGTCATGCATTTTAATAGATTGGCTCATGGGAGTAGAAAAACTGTAGGAGAAACAATAAAAATAGTTAGAGGAATAGTTTGCCTTTTCATTCTAACTTCTACCAGAATAACATTGGAAAAAGCTCACATTTATTTAAGTTTCTGGTAACAATATGAAGATGAGTTATACTGTGTGAATCCTCTGGCAGTTTTAGTTTTATTGAATCAGAACAGAAAAAAAATGGTCAGAGATACAGATGAAAGTCATTGTAGATGTTTAACCGATGAATTGTTGGATGCCAGGAACTATCTATCATCTTTCTCTGGATTCTATCACACTCATTGACTAACTTGCAAAAAGTTTCCCTAACTGGCAAACACCGCCACGCATTTTTGCATGAAAATATCTCCTTGGGTATCTGAAAAGTTCTGTAACTATTATACTCTTTATTATGATTGGCATCTTTCCATTGTACTTAGGAGAAAACTGATGAGTGTTGTATTCACTTTTCCAAGATTTCACAAGGGGGACTGATAAATCTTTTTCTGAACCTATATAGACTCAGTAGAGAGTACTACAGCAATTTTTGTCACTATGCAACCCAAACCTTTAAGTCTACAGAGTGTTTCATTGAAAGCATTGATACTTGGCCATAGTCACCTTGTTATTTAATGGGTGTCCACATGAAACAAAGAATGTTGTACTTTGACTCTTTCTCTTCCCCTACAGAGCTTAAGGAGCAAAGGAAATTCATTGGAAAAATATTTTTATGCCCTGTAATGCATTATGAATAAAGCATTTTTCTAAACCATGAGTACATTTATTTTATAATCCGAGCTCAGCAAGCACCCCGCTGTGCAAGGATAACAAAGTTGAACTTGCTTAGTCACTGTGGTTTCCAGAAGCCACCAACTCCAACTTCATCGAGAACCTTCTCTCCAAGATGGCTCCCTCTCATCTGAACTGTTCGAAGATCCTCAAAGTTGGAATCATCCCAGGCACATAGACATGTCTTGAAAGAAAATGCGGGTTTGCAGTCTCAGATAATTGTTTTGTATGAATAATGTACAGGGATGCTGGGAGGGAAATATGATCATATTCATATTCATGGTTTTGGGGAGATGAGATTTTCATAACTGATAACAAATGTGGTAAAACCCAAGGAGAATCATTTCCAATAGGTTAAATTCAGATTCAAGTTTTATTTGATTTCCTACCATGTTGTGCTCTGGCAGATCATAATCTAAATCTTTAGTATTTCACTCTCTTTTCTTGTTGCTTTATCTTTGGACAATCTGAAGTCAGCTATAACTCTTGGGCTCGAGGATACATTTGAGTCTTATTAATCTGTACCCCAGAAAGAGCAATGCAGTACATTTGTCTTTTACTAAGTAGGCATTTCAATTGTTGGGCTCACCTTTGAGATCTCACCTCTCAAAGCACCTCTTCAGCGGATTTTGTTGAGAACTGTTTACAGCAACAAATGGATAGAAGTAAGGCTGATGGGGGTGGGGGAGGCACATACATGACCTATTTATGATAGGTTCTGTTTTAGGGTAAATTGGGATCATGAAACTGGAGAATGAACCAGCACTGTGTTTGATGTGTATTTAAGAATAACTGTTCCTAGAATAAAAGTATTTGCATACAACCATGTAGACTGGTCATTTTGAATATCCTTCAGAATAACTTATTAGGGCAGAGTGAATATGGATTAGGTAAGTTGTCAAGTAAGTATAAATGTTCATTTAAATTAATAAATGGCTTCATAAATCACAGAAATACAGTCCCAATCTTATACCTGACATATATTTGTTAATGATGCAATTTTGAGTATTGGTTTATACATGATATAAACTGACTTGTTTTTCTACACCATGCATTTAATTGGTGGTATAGATATATGCAATGGCAAAAAGAAATTTGAGTAGAATTATTCATCAAAATTTAATTCAATGGAGTTATATAATAGTGTTTATTATTAAAGTGTGGATCATATATTAAACAGAAGTGGTGACTGCATTTTTTCACTAACTCTACATGCCATTCTCTGTTCATGTTCATTTAATTACAAAAATACAATTTTTTTCACACAAGTTATTATAGGAGAAGGAATGGATGCTATTTTTCTGTATATTTTTTCAAATTTAGATTTTTTGTTTTTGTTTTTGTGTTTGGGCCACACCTGCCAGTGCGCAGGGGTTACTCCTGGCTTTCTGCTCAGAAATAGCTCCTGGCAGGCATTGGGGACCAAATGGGACGCCGGTGATTCGAACCAACCATCTTAGGTCCTGGGTTGGCTTCTTGCAAGGCAAACCCGCTGTGCTTATCTCTCTGGCCCCTCAAATTTAGATTTAAAGTTACATTAGGGTTAAATGTTTCAAATATTTGTATTATGCTTTATTCAACATAATTGTAGGATTTTCTTATAAAATATTCTGTTTTTTTGTAACTGAATATAATTTTTTCATGAGTGAATATAATTAAAATCTACAGAGGGCACATTTATTTTGTCATTTTTATGGACTTAATTTTAGATAACTGTATTAAAGTGAAAAGATCAAGTAAACTAATTGAAGGAAAATATCATTCTCTGTTTACATGGAGAAAATATTATGCTTAGGAAGGTAGCTCAGTGAGCTGAGGCATTTGTCTCCCATGTGAGAAACTGAATTCAGTACCAGTACCACATAGCAACCTGAGTACTGGTCTGAGAGTCCACCCAGAACACTGCCAAGTGTACCACAAAATAATTTGACATTTCTTTTTGTTGTTTGCTATTACTGTTTTTGGTTCACTCATCGATCCTCGGGTTTGTTTTGATTCGAACCCAGTAATTACTCCCAGGGGACTCGGGACCATATGGGATGCCATCATTCAAACCCAGATCAGCCCTGTACAAGGTAAACATCCTACCTGCAATACTACCTCTCTAGCCCCTGATTTTTGCCTATGTCCAATAGCAGTTTGTATGGGTAAATTTAATTATTGTGAACACAGGAGTAAGATGTTTAATATTTTAGAGCTATTTTTAATTACCAAACAACATCTGCAGCTGAATTTTTATTTTACAGTGCTGATTTTGTGCCTAGCACTAACTGTATATGAGTAAAAATGAAAATATAAAATCCTAATCTGAAAGCATCTGTTTTCTCTTTACAATAAAAAGCACTTCTACAGTAAAGGTTGCAAATACTAGCTGTTTTAAGTACAAGTAGGTCTAGTTGCAGCAGAATGAACACACTTGGTAGCATGATTGCTCATTAAATGACTACTCAGGAAAGTTACACTGACCCATATCAGGAACTGAGTTATTTCTTTGGGAGCTTCCCCACCACCACCACCACCACCAGCATTCAGTTCTTACTCCTGGCTCTGTGCTAGAGGATCATTTGTGGTGATGCTCAGGGGAATGAGCACTCTGATGATCAAACTGGGGTTGGCTGTGCTCAAGGAAAGCTGCTATCTCTTAGTACTACAGTTCTAGTTTCTACTGTTGAGTTACTTTGGAGGCATCCCTGGGTTTGAGATTTAATTTGGAAGTTCTGGTGTCCTGGTCTGAAGAAGAATCCATGTTTCTGGAGCACACAGGAATGAGGTCCATCATTTTTATGTGATGCTGCTGCTTGAATTATTTATTCCTTGATACAAACTTCTCTTAATGCTAGTATAATCTAGTGGAAATATAGCAAAATGATGCAGAACCAGTTCGTAGATAAAGAATGACATTAGAATTGTAGAGAGCCTTCATATTTGAAAATTTCACAAATTGTCTTCCTCATGATAGTAAAAGGAAACACATTTTAGTTGACTATTTAATATTCAGCATTTTCCCCTTAATAGTAAATTAAAATTTTGCAAATTTTTCTTCTATGTGGTGAAATCTAAGTTCTGTTCAGATATTTTTTTAGTAAAGTATGTTTGTTTCTATCTCTTTTCCCCAGTGAGCTGAATGGAAAATATGTTGGGAAGAAGATAAGGGCTTCATAATATATAAATATGTATTCTTTTTGCCTATTAAAGATTAATATTCTTATGAATATCAAAGTACAACAAAATTGAAATATTCTAAAATGGAGTATTTTAAGACATCTTGCTTATAAATTTGTATAAAGTTTATTCTGCTACCACTATTGTATTTTTATGCTTCCTCAAAATAAATGAAATAATCTTTACTAGTAACTATATAAAGCCAAATAAATATCCATGAGATTAAAAATTTATTGGATAATGATGAGAAACCTTTTTTGTTTTCTTAATAAAGTTAATAAAAATGGCATCAGTGTATGTATTTGTATGTTAAAAATAGCACTGAATTTGTGGCTTTGGACTCACTATATTCTTCAGGCAGAATTTGAACCAACTGGTTGGTGAGAAATTATGTCTTCTGGTCATTACCACTTGTGTCATGCTTAGATTTATGAATCAATTTTGAAGGTACTTTTTAAATGAATATTTTCAAATATTTCTAGGTGGTTTAATTATTCTTGGATCATTTTTTGATAAAAATGTTTAAGTTATAAACAAGTATCATATGTGTGTAAATCACATTAACTCTCTTTTATTCTATAATTGAAAGACAAATAAGACCATATCAACCTTTAGAACAATAATGAAAATTGCTCAAACAGGTTGATATTTGCACCTATTTCTATGATATTGAAAAAGTAGTTAAAGGGTCAGATTTTTTTTTTTTTTTGGTTTTTGGGTCACACCCGGCAGTACTCAGGGGTTACTCCTGGCTCTATGCTCAGAAGTCGCCCCTGGCAGGCACAGGGGACCATATGGAATGCTGGGATTCGAACCACAGTCCTTCTGCATGAAAGGCAAACATCTTATCTCCATGCTATCTCTTCAGCCCCAAGGGTCAGATTTTAAAGGTGATGTATATTAATATTGGGCAGAGGATGAAGACACACCTGATTGTTCTCAGAGCTTCCTTCTATTTCTACACTCAGGGACCATTGGTGTTGGGCCTCAGGGGGCTATATGGGCTATTTGTGGTGTCAATCATCTAACCCTGATCAGCCACATGCAAAGCAAATGTTTTACCCTCTGGTCTTATATCCCCAGACCATGTATTTTTAGACACTCTGTGGTCTTGTTTTTGTTTTTTTAGGGGGCCACATCCAACAGTGCTCAAAGGTTACTCTTGGCTCTGTGCTCAGAAAATACTCTTGGCAGGCCTGGGGGACCATATGGTACGCCAGAAATCAAAACCTAGTCAACTAAATAGAAGGCAAATATCGTACTCACTATGCTATTGCTCTGTCTCCTGTTTAAACTATTTGTAACATGTTTAAAGGCTGTCATATGAATATAGACAGAATGAGAAATCTAAATTTGTGATCTCTTCAATGGGAAATTTTAAGAAAATTGGGAGAAATGCCTATGCAGATGAGTTAAATACATTTGGAGAGGAAGGTGTACACCTGGCAGTGCTCCGGTCTTACATTTGGCTCTGTATTTAGGGATCATTCCTGATGGTAATTAGGGGACTATAGCTTATGCCAATACTTGAACCAAGGTAGGCTGTATTCAAGACAAACAACTTATTTGGGGCCAGTACTCTTACTGGCCCTAAATAAAATACCTCTGAAGGAAGAGGGCAAAACTCAATGACACTCAGGGCTTATTCTTGCCTCTGCTCAGGAATACTCACCCCAGAAGAGGGGGTGCCAGAGATCAATCTGGGTCAGCTGCTTGCATGACAAGTTCCTGACCGCATGCACCATCCCTCCATCTCAAAGTAAAATTTCCTGCATATTCACATTTAAATTTTTTTATTTGTGTTTTTTGTTTGTTTTGGGAGGTCACACCTGGCAGCTCTCAGGGGTTACTCCTGGCTCTGTTCTCAGAAATTGCTCCTGGCAGGCATGGAAGATCATATGGGATGCTGGGATTCAAACCACTGTCCTGCATGCAAGGCAAACACCCTACCTTCATATTATCTCTCCAGCCCCCACATTTAAAATTTTAAATTAAGTTTATACATTTTATCCAGTACATCAGGTAAATTCTAAAATATGAGATAGAATTGTATTAGTACAAAGTAAAATTCTAGACCATGAAGATATTCCAATTTTATTGAATAAAACTAGGCAAAGGAAGATTTTTTGTTATTTGTTATTGGGATTTTTCATAATTTCTACTAACAAAAAATAATGGATGGCATAATTGATATTTACATCATCATAGTTGTTTTTATATATGAGTAATGCTTTTTATCTGTGTTCATTAATCATTTTTTGTATCTGTTGCTGATCCAAGATCTTTAGGTTTTTATTGGTTTGTTTGTTTATGAGTCACACCTAGCAGTGCTCAGGGGTTACTCCTGGCTCTCTGCTCAGAAATTGCTCCCAGCAGGCTCAGGGAACCATATGGGATGCCAGGATTTGAATCACCGACCTTCTGCATGCAAGGCAAACACCCTACCTCTATGCTATCTCTCCGGCCCCAAGATCTTTAGTTTTTAAGTTTCTTAAATCATTAACTTTTTTTATTACTCCTCTTCTCATCAATCTTAACATATGCCTTAATTGCAAGTCTAATGAAAATCAGAAAGAGACCATTGAATCCTGCAAAGTAGGACAATTAGCCAGTCATGGTTGAAGACAATGAAGCTCATATATCTTAGACACACAGAGACATGTACACACATTCACATGTCATACACACACACAAACACTTCCTCAAATCTACACATGCTCATAATCAAGCATACTTCTACCACATACAGTTTTAAAAAGCATTTATCAAAATATTTCTTTAATTGCCAAAACTTACACATGCTAAATTATTAGTTAGAAAATTATATTTGGGGCCAGGAAGGTGGCGCTAGAGGGCAGGTGTCTGCCTTGCAAGCGCTAGCGTAGGACGGACTGCGGTACAATCTCCCGCCGTTCCATATGGCAAGCCAGGGGCGATTTCTGAGTGCATAGCCAGGAGTAACCCCTGAGTGTCAAATGGGTGTGGCCCAAAAAACAAACAACAACAACAACAAAAAAGATTATAAGTATTAGCATAAAATATTACAATTGATCTGTAATACTTAGTTCACAATGTGATTTTCTTGAATGTGTGAAACTTCCTTAAAAACAGAATTGTGGGGCTGGAGAGATAACATGGCAGTAGGGCGTTTGCCTTGCATGCAGAAGGACAGTGGCTCAAATCCTGGCATCCCATATGGTCCCCCGAGCCTGTCAGGAGCCATTTCTGAGAGTAGAGCCAAGAGTAACTAACCCCTGAGTGCTTCCGGGTGTGACCCCAAAACCAAAAACCAAACAAACAAAAAAACAGAATTGTAGGGGGTCGGAGAGATAGCACAGCAGTAGGGCATTTGCCTTGCATGCAGCTGACCCTGCACAGACTCGTGGTTTCAATTCTAGGTCTCTGAGCCAGACAGGAATGATTTCTGAGCACAGAGCAGGAGTAATTTCTGAGCGCTGCTGCTGTAGCCAAAAACAACAACAACAACAACAACAAACTAAAACCAAATCAAAACAAAAAACAGAATTGTAATATCAATATAACTAATGTTGGAAAAAAGGTAAAAAAGGAGAAGAACTCTCAAATAAGGGGTGTGGCTTGTTTCAAGGCTATGAGATTCCGGATTTTTTTTTGGAGGGTCACCCAAAGATAATCACATTTTAATCCTGAAACTGTGCTTAGGGAAGACTCCTAGTCAAGAAAATCATATGGGATGTCAGGGATCAAACTCTGATTGACTTCATGCAAGGCAAACTCTATATTTACTGTGCTATCACTCCTGCTCAGGATTCCAATTTTTTTTATGACTTCCCTGGCCAAAGAGCATATTGCTGGAAAGTGTTTGGGGCTAACTTCAGTTATAATTCATGAATTCACACAAAATTCCCTAGCCCTGCCACAAGGTGGTGCATGATTCCAAGACTATGTAAAGTGCATGTTCAGTGACTGGGCAGTGCTTATAGCTTAGTAAATCTTCACATAGACACTAACCTTGAACTCCGGCCTCATAAACCAAAGCTTCGTGTACAGTGACTTTTCTTTAGCTGGTCGCAGAAGATGATGCCAGCATTCAAAGCTTGGAGGAAGCTGTCACTTTGGCTGGACTAGAAAGTGAGCCACATGGCAAGCTGTTCAGGGGATTCAAGGAGATGAGAGCCCAGGCTGGCAGTCAGCAGCCAATAAGAACATAGAGCTTCAGTTCCCATCTTAAGGGAACAAAATCTGCTCTCACTGGGGAGAGGAGCTTAAAGGCAATTGTGCCAATAGCTGTTCGAAGCTCCCAAGATGCTAGGGAGGTCTTTGTGCTTCAAGCAAAGGCTAAAGAGTCAACATTCAAATTTGAGAGTACTAAGAGTCATCACTGGAAATAGTAATCCTTTATCTAATGCATGTACATTTTTCATAGCTTTTTAGCTTTTTGAGACCAAAGCATCTTACAGAATATATAATAGAAATTGTACTGTTTCTTAGAGAGGTGTGTGTAAAACACATGTCTATAAAAAGGCTGTGTGGAACTTGATGTTTAGAAAGTGCTTTTTCCCCTAACTAGCATATTCTTAGCTTAAAAAAAAATACCATGGTAAACATGTTGTGTCACACCCTCCGACAGAGTATCTGCTTCTCTCTCTCATTGGCAGGGTCCCTGGAGGATGTGATGATAGAATAGTGTATGCCTGAAAATCTGTCATTATAGTATTGTAAACCCCAATGCCTAAAATACGATTTTAAATTTTTAAAAATAAACAGCTATAGTTTTGAGCACATTCTCTTCTTTATGACAACATGTTAAAAAGTTTTGTTCTTAAATTCACACAAAAATATAGGATTTATTGTTTTTATTTGTTTGTTTATTTTGGGGAGGGAAAGTCACAGGGTTTGCTTTTTTACTCTTTCTTAAAGGTTCACTCCTGGCAGGCTCAGGGGCCAATATGGAGTACCTAGGAATTGAATCTTAGTTGGCCACATGCAAGACCCTACCCAGTGTACTGTTGCTCCAGTCCCAAATTTTAAGTTTTAAAGCACAACACCTTAAAACAATAAATTGGCCTAAAAGATATCAACTCCCAATGCTTAGCAGCCTTGGGCATATCCATGTCTTTAGCTTCCTCTGTTTGCTAATTTTATAAATAATCAAGTTGTTTATCGACAATACCCTTCATAAAGCAACTTTTCCAAGCAGCTTTCCACTGCTAAGACGCACCCTCCCACTAGAAGGCGGGCTTCTAACCAGTGGTCAGGGGTCTTCACACTCAACCAGACCTCCTGGGTTCAGTCCAGAGCCTGAGGATGTGATGCTAAATGCTCTTTTGAACACTTTGGGGGCGGTCACAAACAATTCTCAGGGCTTAATCCTGGCTCTATTCTTGAATCACTCCTGGGAGGTTTGGTGGACTACATAGGATACTGGGGATTGAACCTGGGTCATCCACAAGCAAGGCAAGTGTCCCACCTGCTGTGCTATGACCCAGCCCTCCTTGAATACATTTTTAAAGAATATTGCCCAACATTTCTAAATGGGCAATTATGAAAAAAGATGAACTTTCTGATAAATTGATAACAGTAAAGCATTTAATGGAATAAAAAGGCACTTTAGAGACCATTCTTTAATTCTGCTCTTTTCTATGGCCAAGATATTTCCCATCCCTAGAGATGAACAGCTACCAAATACATAGACATTTCAAGCCAAATGCTCACCCATTAGTCACTTGTAAGCAGGCATAATTTTCAGAGACCATAATCTTTCCTTCAAATAGATTGTGCTCTGAATGACTAGCACTGGGACTCTGCAAATTAACTGTCACTTTTGTCAGCAGATCCCAGCTCAGAGTTCTAATATTAATGCTAGAATGAGACCAAAAGACAAATGACACAAGGGATTGACTTTTTGTTTGCTTCCTGTTCCTCATTGCACAAAGCAGTTGATTCATTGCAAGTTGCAAGTTTGCTTTTCCCAGTGGTTGGAGAGCAAATCTTCTATTGCCCTCAGGGGTTTGGGGCAGCATCCTTGCTCACAACAAATTCTCCCAAGCTTCTACTCTGCTACTTTGACCTGCCCCGAATTCCCCACCTCCTCCAGCTCTTTTCAGCCTTTCGAGGCTTATTAAATACCTTCCAGCCCTTCTGCTTATCCTTCTTTGGTTTTTCCAACCTGCCAACCTCTCTTTTATCAATATCCCTCCAGAGATGGATATAGTGCTTTAGTTGGCTAAAGATGACCTAGAGAGGTTTGATGTAATTTGTGTGTGTGTGTGTGTGTGTGTGTGTGTGTGTGTGTATGTGTGTGAGTGCGCATGCTTAGGACATTAAACATTTTTTAAAGGCCTTTGCTTGCCTTATGCAACTTTACGTAATAAAATTCCACACTACAAAGAAATACATGGCTCGATTATTTCTGGAATCCTAATCCTGTACCACTGAATTTTCAGGCATATTTTTAGAATTTGCTCAGACTAAGGTCCTTTTTCAGAAGGGGTGGCCAGCCTTGGGGCTTCTATATGTCCAGAGAAGGTGTCTTGTTCTGTTTGGTATTACCCAGAGTTCCTTGGAAGGCTTCAAAGATAGAACCAGTAAGCAGCAGAATCTGAATGTTTGAAATTTCATGACCACAATTTTTTTCTATACATGACTTCAAATCTAATCACATGGTGATAATAGTTCTACTTTTTTTAAAGTCAAGCTTTGGCCAGATTGATAGCCCAGTGGTTAAGGATTTTGCCTTACATGTGGTTGACCCAAGTTATATCCTTGACATTCCATATAGTCCTTTGACCATATGGAACCCTCCTGATCCTGCCAGGAAGGATTTCTGAGCACAGATTCAGGAGTAACCTCTGAGCACGGATGTATGTGCCCCCCCTTCCCCTAAAAAAGTCACTTTTATCTGAAGGGAACAGGGAGACAAGTCTTTATGACTGATAAGTAAATTGAATCATTTGGACTGTTGACTGTGGACAATTTAAAATATGAGTCTGGATGGTTTGGGATTATGCAGAATCAAAGATTCCATTTGTCTTGCTTGAGCATATAAAGCCACAGCTAGTTTTATTTATTTATTTTTAAACACTTTTTTATATTGTTTTGAGGCCACACCTGATGGCACTCAGGGGTTACTCCTGGCTCTATGCTCAGAAATCACTCCTGGCAGGCTCAGGGCACCATGTGAGATTCCAGGAGTTGAACCCAGGTCTGTTCTGGTTGGTCACATGTAAGGCAAATGCCCAACCTCTGTACTCTTGCTCCAGCTCCTCACAGCTTGTTTTAATAAACTTATTTTATACATTCAAGACATTAATGGCACCAGTTCAATCTTTATTTTACCCCCAACATGACTCTGTGTGTACTAGTGCTTTCTAAGTAAATTAGAAAATTGAGCAGTTTTAAAGATGTACCAGAAGAGAGGAGCTGATCTCAAAAGTTTTAGAACCAGCAAAAGAGTTAGCTCTGCACAAAGCATTAAAATCAATCAAATGATCACCAAATTAAAATCACCAAATGATCTGTTCACAGAAGACATCTTCTAAGTATCATGCAGATATTTACCCAACTAAACTTTGTGACAGTCTAGCAAAGTAGTTATTATTCACTTTATTTTATAGATAAAAAATTAGGATTAAAGCAAAATTACCTTGAATCCAGGAACTATTGGATTAACCTGGTGCCACTCAACTCAGTATATGTCTTGTTACTCATGGGTTGGAAACATCTTTGAATGAAGCACCTCGGGTTGGTGTTTAGACCACTTGTTCTCCACCCCAGGATGTGGTCTGGTTCTTCCTGATAAAAATCCTCGGGTCTCAGGAAAATGCTCTCTTTCATTTCTAGCTTTCTTCGGCTGAACTACTTTCTGCTTCTTATGAGCAGAAAGCCTGCATGTTAGAATTCCTGAACCCGTTTTACCCCCTTTAATGTGTGTTGATTATTTCCTGCATCAGCATTTGCCTCTGGACCTGTGTCTCTCAAATATTCTGGTCTTGGAGCATGAGGCTGCCATCGCAAGGAACTAATCATTCATCAGGTTTGAACCTAACTTTGAAGTTTGGAATACAAATATGTTATTTTTGATCTACCATTTTTATTTTGTCTCTTGTTGATTATCTACAGATTAATTTTAGGAGGGGAGACAAGTACTGGTGATTGATTGTAACTTTGTCTTCCTAACTTAGTTTTTACAGAAGAGTGAGGAGACACCTGGAAAGATAGAAATAAGAGAAAGCAGTTCTTTCTAAAAATCACACATGTAGGATTTTCTAATTGGGATTAGGAGAACAAAAAATGAGAGGGTCTTTACTTATGCAGTGATCTTAGAGGGATGTTTTGAGGTAACTTAGGTTAACAAAGTTAGAATTGCTGAGTTTGTGGGAGATTTCTGGATTGCTGTCAGCAGTGATGAGATGGTGACTTTCTCTTGAACAACTTTCCTTGGAAGAGGATGTTCTTATTTACTACAAAGGGCATTTGTCCAACTCTTTGAGAGTAATTGAAACATAAAATCCTAAACCACTAAGTTTTTAACATCTCACTTTCTCACTCTTTGCCTCTAACTCATAATCACCTATTTCTAACTACTGGCAAACTGTCATCTTGGGTAAAATATGTGATTCTGTGAATTTTAATTTTAGTCTGACCCTATTTATTATTTTTGGAGTTTCCTCCGGTCAATAATTTTCCAAATCCCATGAAATTTAGTGCCAAAATTTAGTGCCATAAACTTTTGTGGCTTGTTTTGGTGATGATTGTTGGTAATGTACCTGATGGAAATATTTCAGCAACTCGGTAAATAAGCAGTGATTGCAGCCAAACACTTGACAGCAAGAAACTTCATCAATAAATGCTGATTGCATCCATATTAGCTGCATGGAGTAGTTTCAGTTACAGAACAGGCAAAATGATTGACTATCTTTAACCATTTAATCTATTTGAAAGACAAATCTTATAAAAAAAACAAGAATAATCATAGAAATGAATGGTATTATAAATGAAGAGTACATTGGAGGTACAACATTCTGACATACTGGGTTGCTACAGTATGTGGAACAGATGTGAACAGCATCTCTGCTAGTATGACCAAAATCTCTCCTTTTAAAAAATGAGAGAGATATGCTGCTCTCAAGGAAGAGTTTTCCTGGCAAAAGAATGCTGGGTTTGAGAAGACAACATCATAGGAGTGGGAAAAAGTTGTGGCCAAAAAAGAAAGAAGATGGTTGGTTATGTACAAAATGAGAATACAGTTTTCTTTTGGTTTTCTTTTCTTTGGTTTTGGAATTTTGGGCCACACCCAGTGATGCTCAGGGGTTACTCCTGACTTGGGACCTTATGGGACACTAGGAGATAAAACCAAGGTCCATCCTAGGTCTGATGTGTGCAAGGCAAACACCTTACTGCTGTGCCACCACTCGGGCCCAGAATACAGTTTTTGTATTGACTCCACTGCTAAGTGTGAGAAGGTTTGAGTAAGCAATGAAAGGTCATGAATATCTGACACCCTTCTATTTTGTTTCCCGTGCTCAGAGCAGTTTATCTGTGAGCAAGAGTGAGCTGGAGAAATAGGAAAACAAGTAGGGGCTAAGACAGGTTCAACCAGTAGCCCCCCCCCCACGTATACCCTAAAGCAGCAATAGGAATAATTCTTGCATACAGAGCCAAGAGTAAATATAACCAAAACTTAAAAAGACAACAACCAGAAAATGAAATCCTTGAGAACAGACAAAAGTGCATTAAATAATGCATGAGAGGCAAGATAGATGCATGGGGTTTCTGTGAGGATACAACTGAGAAAAATCAGTCACTATATATATCCAAGACATGAAAAATATACCTAGAAATGTAGGACTTGAATTAACATTGGACAACCATGAAGACCACAGAAAAATGAAACACCAGTGAAGTTGGAGCCTATTTTATTCTTGGGCACTTAAGAACTATATTGAATGTGCAACTATTTGAAAAACTTGCATGAAGTGTTTTCCCAATTGAAGTATCAGTATCATAGGACATACTATATACTTTAATGCTAAATGAATCAAAGTAAGCAGGAAGTAAGGTATGGAGTGTTTATCTCCGTAGGACGATATTTTCACATGAAGGCTGAAGTTAATTACCATATTTTCTGGTGTATAAGACGACTGGGTATATACTTTTCCTGTTAAAATATAGGGTTTGAGCTATATTTTCCATATAAGACTACCTCTCTTTCAATGCACACCAAATGAAAATTTAAAAAACATAAGAGAAAAAGAGTAAAAACAGAAAAAGAGTTAACTCACAGGTTAACAGTATATGTTTAATGAAGCTAGACTTTGGAGTGCCAATAATCATTTTATATTTGTCATTTGTAGTGAGTGACTGTGATTTTTAATTGTGATCTACATTGAGAGCAGGAACAGAGGGCTCCTTCAAGAGCAGCTGGTTGGGTTGCAGTGATTCTAGGACAGCTAGAAGTAGACATAGCGCCCCCTCTGTGTCCCATAAAAGCTGAACAGATGGCTGAGCACTGGAAAGCTGCATACCAGTGATGACACTCGGCGGCTGGATGGGATGAATCGCTCAGTAGCTCAGCTCCTCTGAAAGATGAATCAGGACAAGCAGAAGACTGAATAATGATGTCTGGCAGCTGGATGGGATGCTGCGGTAAGAGGGGGGTGGATCTGAAGCTGAAGTAAGTTTCAGCATAATGGAGACCAGTGTATAAGATGACCCCCAACTTTTAAGAAACTTTTCATGGCTTAAAAAGTCGTCTTATATGCCGGAAAATAGGTAAGTTTGTACTGAAAATAATAGATGGAATCATTTGAAAATAGAGAACAGAAAAATAGATAAAGAGATGGGTAGTTAAAAAAAACATATGAAGGCTTAAAGTGACTGCAGAACATTTTGAGTATATGACTTTTAATTCTTTTCCTATTTGTTTAATCAGTGGTATCTTTCAATTATTCATGGTGAACTTGGGAAATAAAGATTAGCAATTTATAGTTGGCTCAAGGATTACCACATATAATTGAATTGGTATGCTTATGTGTTTTTCAGATACAATTGCATTTCTTGGCACAATCCTTTGTAAATAGACAGCTCAATCTTCTTGTCATGTTCTGAAAGGCTGTAGCTAAAGACGATTGAAGAAAATATCTTGGAAATCGTGCTTGTTAAAAATCAACAATACAATTGCACTCACTCTCAGAACCAGACTTGGTGGGTCTCTTCAAATTACTTTGTGGATAGGGTAGGTGAGAGGTCAACAGAAGCTGAAATTCAGTCACAGCAAAAGCAAACAATACACATATCTCTTAGGAGAGTCTAGTTTCCAAAACAACTATGTCTACAAAACAAAACCCCAAGCTAGCTTTTAAGCATTCATTTTGGTAGAAGAATTGATAGTAAAGTTGACACCTTGGAGGCAGGGGAGGGCTTGTTTTGTTTTCATTTTGGAATTACCCAGGGGTTCAAATCCATGGCCAGTGGGCCATTTGCAGCTCTTTGTACAACATTTTGTGGCCCTGCCCTAAAGGAATCTTTTTTTGTTTTGTTTTGTTTTAGTTGTTTGGGTCACACCCCCCAATGTTCAAGGCTTACTACTGACTTTGTGCTCAAGGATCACCCCACTTTGCCTCCTGCGACCCCAGGTAAATTGAGTTTGAGACCCCTGAAGGTAGTGATTCTCCAGGCTTACTCCTGGTTTTGCACTCAGATCACTCCAGGGTCCTAGCAATCACCCCAAGTTGATAACAACTTAAAGAGAATCTTAGACATATTCTGTTCTATTTAATTGAAAACTGATTTAAAAAGTTCTCTTTTTATTTTTATCTTGGATTTTGAATCAAAACTAACTGGCCCTGTGCTCAGTGACCTCTCTGGCTGTCTTTGGGAAACCATATGTTATGTCAGGGATGAAACCAGCATTCTAAGAATTCTATACAGATTATCTTCTCCTGAATGACCTGGACAAACACAAGTAAAAGGTTTTATGGTTTAACCTATAGGGTAGAACTGCCCGGTACAGGACACATGGTTCTTTTTGAGAGAAGCAAGCCTGAATACTACAGTGAGTTCACTTAATTCAACCCAGTTGATTGTAGTGATGAAAAGGGAGATAGGAAGAAATAGAGAAATCGGGCCCGGAGAGATAGCACAGCGGCGTTTGCCTTGCAAGCAGCCGATCCAGGACCAAAGGTAGTTGGTTCGAATCCCGGTGTCCCATATGGTCCCCCGTGCCTGCCAGGAGCTATTTCTGAGCAGACAGCCAGGAGTAACCCCTGAGCATCGCCGAGTGTGGCCCAAAAACCAAAAAAAAAAAAAAAAAAAAAAAAGAAATAGAGAAATCATGATTATATGGAAAGAAGCCTGTAGAAATGATAAGATGAATTCTTGTATTGCATTTACCTATAGTTCAAGGAGTGCTTTGGGAACAATCTCAGGTAGTGCTTTGGCATGGAGTAGACATGTATATCTACTATATGACTTATTGAACTTAAATATAAGTAGTAGTAATATATTCATCAACATCTAAGAAGTACAAGGTTTAATTATGTTGATAATAGTATATTTATAGCTTATTCTATAAAATTTACCTTACTTTTTATTATTAACTTATCTACCATTTATGAAAAACAAGATTTGAGCCTTGCAATGATACAGCAACAGGAATTTTATTATAGGTAACAGTGAGAAATATGAAAATGGCATATTTATGGAGGCATACATTAAAAAAACAGATTTGTATTCACAGATCATAAAAATAGGCTTTTATTGTGAACTTTATAAGTGGGAGCATATTAAACTATTTGTGGGCAAATAAAACTTCTTGTGGGCACAGTAGACAACCAAGACATATAACACGACATCTCTGTCACTGATTTTGTCACAAAGATTAATGCCCAGAAAGTTCTTTAAAACAAAACCTGCTATTAAATGTCCCATGTAATTACTATGATGGACTCAGCCCCATCTATCAGTATCCACTAGATAAAGATGAACAACTTGCCCTGGATTACTGGTGCCCTGTAGATCTATTTTGTATGTCTCTGGGGAATCTAGAAAGTTTTATCTGTAAGACTTCTGAGAATTTAATATACAATGAATGACTTTCAAAATATACATTTATATATTATTCAACTCATAATCATCTTATAAAAAGAGTTATGTATCATATAGCAATTCATGACTAAAATTGATTATAGGCAATGTTTTCTTAGACATAAAGGAATGAATATTTATTTTAAATTTCAAAAGTATAATTTATTTTAAAATTCAATCCGGATTAGAATTTGAAAGAACCCAATCTATAATGATCAGGTTAATGGTCACTTTAAATGAGTTTTTCCACCCATATCCGATTTGGACCCATATGTATGTGTCTAAATTGTTTATGGCCATCACTATAGGGGAAACAAAAACATTGAGGGTTTTGCCTCTATATTTGGAAATAAAAATGCCTTCCTGTTCTCACAGTGAGAGATTAGCAAGAGAGATTCCAAGGGGAATCTATCCAGGTGTGTTTATGTTCACATATGGTCAGCAGGTCATGTTTTATTGTGCAAACCTGAAGAATCAATCAATGGTTTTGCTCTCATGGAATGAGAGAGCTTATCTCCTCAAGTCCATGACCCACATGTTCCATATTCAGCCCTTGACTACAAAGGTATTTTTTTTTTTTTTTGGTTTTTGGTTTTTGGGCCACACCTGGTGACACTCAGGGGTTACTCCTGGCTATGCGCTCAGAAATCACTCCTGGTTTGGGGAACCATATGGGAAGCTGGGGTATCAAACCGCCGTCTGTCCTAGGCTAACTTGGGCAAGGCAGATGCCTTACCACTTGCACCACTGCTCTGGCCCCACAAAGGTACTTTTTAATACACTTCCCTACCAAGACATTCTCCAGTGCACCAAAAATTCCTACACAAAATGTCCTTTTAGAAAGAAATAGAGAGTAGATGCTGTACACTGTGCGTGTACAGTGAGCTTATGTGTGAGTATGTATTTTTATGTGTGAATATGTGGTATCTGGGCCACATTCAATTGTAATCAGGGGCTAGATCATTCCAGAACTGTGTTACTGGGTAATGGGGAGACCACGTGGTGGCCAGGATTGATCCTGATCTTGTTAATAAGTTCAGCACATTAACTGTCTCTCCTATTGCTTCTTTGCCTTTTGGCTAAGATCAAGTGTAAAGAATATTGAGTTGAATATGGCATATTTTTCTTTAATATTAGAGGGCCAGTAAAAATTGCAAACATTCTAGAATGACTCCAGATTGCTCATTTTAGTCTGTGGTTTTCGGATCTAAATGATTTTCTTGAGAAATAATCATTTTGGCCTCAGTAATATGTGACTCAGGACATTTAAACATTTATTTTGTTTTAATAAACTCATACACTTTTATCATTCTCCCCATATCTGTTAGGGGTTATGGGTTGGCTGCTAACAAACTGTTCCTTATAGTTCTTTGTTCTTTTGTTTGTTTTTTTGATTTGGTTTTTGGGCTACACACCTGGTGATACTCAGGGGTTATTCCTGGCTCTGTGCTCAGAAATCACTCCTGGCTTGGGGGACTGAAAGAAGTGAAAAACATATTTTCCCCTACACATTCCTGATGGGAGTTGTCTGTCTCTTTCTCATGCAATGCAATGTTCCCCTAACAAACTGTTCCTTATAGTTCTTTGTTCTTTTGTTTGTTTTTTTGATTTGGTTTTTGGGCTACACACCTGGTGATACTCAGGGGTTATTCCTGGCTCTGTGCTCAGAAATCACTCCTGGCTTGGGGGACCATATGTGATGCCAGAGATTGAATGCAGGTCCATCCTGGGTCAGCTGTGTGCAAGGCAAATGCCCTACCACTGTGCTATCAGTCTGGTTCAACACTTTCTTATTCTAGAAGTCTGAATGTTCATCCCTTGGGCCTGACATGTTAATATAATGGGGAGGATCAAACACAGACTGAAAGGAACTTTCAGATGTTAATTCTGAACTTTTGCATTTGTGTTTCCTCACATGGTCAACTCAGAATTGATGGGAAAAGTAGGCAATACATGTTACAAAGAAAGAGAAGTAAATAATTGGAGATTACAACACAATTTCCTTTACATCTCTACAAATTTACCCTTTATCAGAAAGGTCCTTCTATTTCTGGTGTGAACTTCAGATCTAGAACTGGTGATTCAAAATGTCTTATTAGAATCATAGAAATCAAAAAAGTCATTGTCATCAAATACACAGGGTTCAATCTTGACAGTAAAAATATTTGTGGGCCAAGGAGCTAATTTAAAGGTGTTTAAAATATGTTTTTCAGGTGATCTCTCATACTTCCAGAGCACTACTGAGTATATTAAAAATATTAAATGTAAACACACACATGAGAATTCATTTGTGAATGATCATGGAATCACACAAGATTCCTAAGACAGCTCCTAAGTTGGAGCATTGGTGCATCTCTTGTTCACCAATAAATATGTCTCTACTTTAGTTTCTTTCTTTATCAATGAGATATTGATACTGGAAAAAATATGCAATTTTATTGCTTGCTAATTTTTCTTTCTAAAAGACATATTCACATTTTGGAAATGAGACTATATTATGTACTTTTTACCAGATATCTTTGATACTGAAACTTTAGCTTACATCTCTGTTTTCCTTAAGCTTGTATAGTCTTACAATTTATAGTGAGTGTTAGATGTAATAAATAGAATTATTTTCTTTTACAACTCTAGTGATATTTAATATCATTCAGTTCATCAATCTGGGCATTATTTCTTCATTATAAGAAAGAAAGATATGGAAAAACATTGTAGAGTATAGTTTCTGAAATCATAAAGCTCAACTTTTCAATTTAGACTTTAGTATGAAGTCTCTTTTTCTTTTCATACTCTTTTAAAGCCTCTTAATATAAATTGATTACACGTACTATCTTTGAACCTAAAATAATTTTTTGGCTTCCATCTAAAGTGAACCTACACTTAAATTAAGTTGCAAACGTTTAATAAACAACACAAGGAATATCATATTTGTTATAACCCATGTTATATAATACCAGCTTTACCTGGCTTCCCCACTTTGATTGATTGTTCTATAACATTCCAGAATCTTACTAAAATCAATAGCTTTCTTCAGTTTGATGTGACTATGAACAATAAACATACCTTTTTACAGTAAATAATTATTCGCAAACTCCGGTAGAGATCCTAGAAATTAAGCATTGGAATGTTCACTTAAGGAAGGAAAGTGCCTACACAAAGTTCCATACAGTCAACTATATAAAACTATATATACATACATTTATATTGCATAAGTATAAAATTTAAGTGCAGGTGAGAAATAAAAATAAAAACTTATAAATTGAGTCTTGTGAAAGCAGACAATTCCCTATTGAATTGAAAGAAGTGTGTTCCTACATGCATGAGCCTAGTCTAGGGGAGTTACATATCTTCTCCCTAGCATCTCACAGAGAAAACTTCCTTTTCTGGAAAAGTCAGAATGCAGGTTCTTGGGCTACAAAGCTCATGCTATGTAGATGATTTGGAATCCGAATGTTGGAGGAAACAGTTTTCCAGATGAGAAGACCAGCCTTGATCTTCCAGAAAGAAGGTGAGATTAGAAGATCTCCCTATGTCCTGCTAGCAGGTGCCACCAAACTGTCAGAGGGACTCATTGCCACCCTCAGAGTCACCCCAGTAGATAAAGAGACCCATACTTCCATTTCAACTCTGCTGATTGCCATTCTAAGGAAAAAGTTAAACAAGAAGGAATGATTCTTCCACGGTAAGCACTTTCATTACCCAAAGAAGGAGTACAAAGCCATGGATGTATGCAACCAGAAGGGGAAGACAGCACAGGTTCAGTGGAGTGAGCAAATCCCGTTGGTAAATAGAAAGTAAAGACTTATTACACGAAAGTAGGTAGATGTGAGCATTGTTTCTGGCCATCCTAGATAAGGGCAATTTCCAGCTTTCTGTCACATAGGGCAATTTATTGAATTCAGTTTCAGTGGATCAATCTACTCCCTAATGCCACTCCCTAACTCAGTAATGCCTTTTCTGCAATATGCCAGGCTGTTCAATGTTGTTTTTGGCTTTAATAGTTCATACAGCTGTCGATCAGCTTTCAGCAAAATTAATTTATCTCTAAGTAGTTTTGAAGTCTCTTCCTTTTTGTTCACTGCAATTTTTGTTTCTCATCCATCTCTGTGACTGACATTCAGATTAAATTTTCTAGTCTGACGTCCTCGGTAAATCCGCCCTACTTTTGACAAAGCACAGTGCTGGCCCCTATATTTCTTTGGTGACAAATAATCATTTGGGAAAATGATAGTCTTCATTACAATAACTTATTTCTTTGTATTTTTATTGCAAGAATATTGATTCTTCAAGTGGACATAGCATTCTTATGTGCATGTTTAGGCATGTGTGTGTGATTTATAATCATCACTGTGTTTACTACCTAGTGTTCACTGCTGAAGGTGCATGATGCTTCCTGTATCAAGTAACTGTTCTGCTTCACTGACATTGGCATCCTCTACAGAAACTGAGTGTCTTTGTTGGCTTCCAGAAAATTCTTGACATCATCAGTCTTGGTGGTTTCTTCCTGTCTTCTTCACTAACTATACTCTATCTAATGTTGTGACAAAGAAGGACTTGTTTTTTTGGTTATGTATCTCCATTGAATTAGAATAGGGGAGAGGTAGGGATGGCCCAATATATTTTATTGTTAGAATCCCGCCCAAATTGAATTGGATTAGAATTCTAATGGTAAATTAGAATCCAACTTATATCATGTGCAATAGGAATTTGTAGAATGTGATTTTAAATGGCTCCCTCTACATGGTCTTTCTGCAGATCAGAGAACAGACCGACTCTTCTCCTGACTTGTCCCACGATGCTCTAAGTCCCTGAAGTAAACAGCTTTAGGCTTAAACCAGACACATCTTGGAGCCTCTGCAGGGCAGCTCCTCGTACCAAGCCCCTGTTGTCTTCAATACCAGCTAAACCTGAAAGTGGGAAGCCCTGTCTTTTTAGGAAACAAAAGAGGAAAAGCATGATCTCCTTAGCCATGATAGAGAATGTTAGAGTGTGAGAGAATTTAATGGTTTCTTCAAACAGGCTGAGCCTGAGAACTTAGGGTCTTGGAAAGAGAAAGTCTGAGAGAGCCACATAGGCAGCTCATTACCTAGTCCCTGCACTCCAAGCCTTGGGTTTCTCTGTTGTTGCAGTAGATCAAACACATCCTTTTCGGCTTGTAGAGACTTTGGAGCCCTTTCATGAAACCAGATGGGCTCTAATTAATGCAGGAGCTAGTACACAGCCTCCTGCTTTTTATTCCTAACTGGCAGCCTAAGAGGCATTTGGGATTTACCTAATGAATCGATTCCAGGAAACTAGTGTTTCTGTGAATTAGCTGCACGAAATGAATAGAGGGAGCATTTAAAGGACTTTGAAAACCGAAGCGAGAACAACAAACTCAATGCTCTGCCTCGTTAGGCTCTTTGCAATGAAACGTTTTTCTTTCTTTAGGAAGAAGAGAAACGCTGTTCACAAATAGCTGCTCTCCAAATCTGTTGGACATGCCTAGAGTTTCTTCCTTTTGCTTCAGCATATCACATTTTTCAAACCTCTGGAAAGGCGGGACCATGTTCAACTTCTGGGTCTGCCTGGCCCGACTCACACAGGAAATCATGGGGGATTTCTTCCAGTGCCACTGGGATTGGCCAACGGAGTAAGATTTGGGCATCCCAAACATTCCCTTTCTTCTTTTTCCACTTGGTTTATCCGTGCAGAGCCTGAAGTGGAAGCAATTGTTTAGATTCTACAAGGACACATTTTGGGCTTTTCCTAAGCCCCTTGCAGCTCCCTCTGATCACCCCTTGGTGCTCCCTGCATGCTTCTGGCTGGCTCCAGTGATGGGAGACCCACATCTTCATTTTGCTGATCAGTGCCCCTCCCACTCATCATCCCCTTCCTAGTAACACAAAGCATCAGTTAGGTGAGAACTAAGACCTCCGTTGTAGAAAGGGGTTCCTCTTGCTGAACCCCAATTCAGATGCAAAATCATTTGGTAGTGGGTTTTCATTACTTTTCTTTTTTGAGAGTCTATGAAAGAAGCAAAAATGGAGATTTTTGTAGTCAGTTCTCATCTAATGTCTAGGGTCTTATCCTGACAGAGTTCTCTGGAGCTCTTGAATACTCACTTTTATGTTTCAATAGAACTTCCCTTTGAAAGAACTTTCAAATCACTTAAAAGCATTTTCTTCACTTCCTCTTATGAGCTACACCAGTTTCAAAGCTGACTTTCTACCTCGACTATGTCTAAAATATTGTATATAGTTTTAAAAATATTTAAAAACATACTTGGAATTGCTGTGTCTAAGAAGAATGGTGCCATTTATGAAAACAGAATGGATAGCTTTCAGTTTATTACATGTAAAGGAATAATTTCTGTGTATTAATAAGGATTTCTCAAAATGCCTAATTGTGGGTTTGGTTCATTAGATTTCTACTGTAAAGAACTGTTACCCTCTTTATAAATGACTCCTAAATTATCAATAGGAACTAAGAAGTTTTTTGTAAAGGCAAAAAGACATAGTAGAGTGGGGATAATAGGTAAGGTGCTAGGCCACTTAGCTGAAAAGTCTTTCCATGTCTCTGTGATGTTTTAGTTTATTGTCATTAACTAGAAATTCACTAATTATTATACAATTTCACAGACTGATGAAACTATGAACATAAAATTCTGAAGAGAAGTTCTGAGCAATAATAGTGGGTGGACATTTGCCTTGTATGTGGCTCACCCAGGTTCAAGCTATAACATCCCATGTCATCTTCTGAGCACTGTTTGAACAAATTTCTGAGTGTACAACTAGGAGTGGACCTTTCACCCTGCTATTGCCCCCTAAGATATAAAACAAAACAAAATTATGCTGAAGATAGAGGTATTGTATAAAATGGAGAGCTGTTGTGGAAATTTTTCTTTTTTATTATGTCTAACATTTTTATTAAATTAATATCATTATTTAATCACCATGATTATAAACAGTTTGTAGTTGGATTTCAGTTATGAAAAAGAACACCCCTCTTCACCAGTGTAACCTTCCCACCACCAAGTCTCCCCTTTCTCCCTTCTCCCCCACCCCGCCTATATTCAAAACAGGCATTCTATTTCTCTCATGCACTACCACTGTCATGATAGCTGTCTGTGTAGTGTAGTGGTGTACACACCACTCTTTGTGGTAGCTTCATATCATGACCCAGTCCTTCCACTCTTAACTCTATTGTCTCTGGGTATTATTACGATGGAGGTTCCCCAAAAATCTGGAAATTGAGCTACCATATGATCCCTCTATACCACTCCTAGGGATATACCCTAGGAACACAAAAACAGAATACAAAAATGCCTTCTGCACACTTATATTCATTGTAGCATTATTTACAATAGCTAGAATCTAGAAATAACCCAGATGCTTGATAACACATGAGTGACTAAAGAAACTATGGTACATATACACAATTGAATACTATGCAGCCATCAGGGAAACTGTAGTCATGAAATTTTCCTATACAAGGATGGACATGGAAACTAGTATGCTGAGTGAAATAAGTCAGAGGGAGAGAGATAGACCAGAATAGTCTCACTCATCAATGGGATTTAGGAAAAATAAAATACATTATTATTGTAGCAAGATTTCTGAGAAGAAATTTTTGTCAAACACAAACTTCAGTCTTTCAGTTTGTGGACTCTGAGTTCTTTGAAAGAAAACTGGATCTGAACCTGAATCGTGATGATTTGCTTTCATTTCTCATACTTGCATATATTTTGCTGTGGGTAATTCTGGAAAAAGTGTTTGCTTCACATTGGTAAGTACATTGCAGGGAAGTTAGCACATTATTGTAAATGATTTATAATTTATGAATTATTTCCTGAAAAGTGACTTTACAAACAGATGCTGATAATATAACATGTGTATATATAATTAATATTTTGAGAAGCATTTTTTCTTTATGAACAAAGTTTTATTAACAACATGCCATATAATCTATAGAATTTCTGTTGCTTGATATCACACAAATTAAAATTTTATTAAAACAGAGGGTTAAGGAGCCAGAGCGACATCACAGTAGTAAGGCGTTTGCCTTGCATGCAGCCAACTCAGGACGGACCCTGGATTGATTCCCAGCATCCCATATGGTCCCCTGAGCCTACCAGGAGTGATTTCTGAGCGTAGAACCAGGAGTGATTTCTGAGCGTAGAACCAGGAGTAACCTCTGAGTGCTGCCCTGTATGACCTCCCCACAAAATATCAGAGGACTAAGACACTAATTGATCTTTGGAACAACTATACTTTAAATAAAGTTTCACTAATTTATAACAGTTGAAACAGATTCATTATAGTTCAATTTCCAAATGTATCTGGATCACTATGAAAAGTCTACAAAACCTGTATTTAAAGAAGATTGAAATGAAATTAGAGTACATGTAAATATAATAAGTTGAATGATCTTATAACATTTTCTGTTATATGTACTTTCTTTAGCTAGGGATTGTATTAATCAAGTGTTATGCCTTATCTTACCCACAAGCTGCAGTGGCCCAATTAGGTCATGTTACTGCTGCTCCATTTTAACTATAACAGCTCTCAGATTTCAAAGAATTGAGAATCTTGCCAGAAGTTATTCATCTGGGACTGAACCCACATCTGCTTCACTCTAAAGCTCATGTTTTTCAGAATATTATGGTTCTTCTACAATATCTTGCCAATGTTTTATTGCCTTATATTTTAATGAGAAACCTGATATATGGTTAATATTCTACTTTACAACACATTATTTTATCTTATTTTAACTGCCAAGATTCATGTTTTAATTGTGGTAGCTTTGATGTACACTATTATGATGACTTTGGAGTCCAATCCAATTCTCTTCCACTGGGATCTCTCAACCCCTTAATGCTTTTAAAATGATCTCTTAGTACAATCTCATAATAGCACAATTGTCTCTTGATTAGAACAATGTTATCATATAGGATATACAATTATAATCTGGTACCAATGAAGGACTTGACTTGTAATTTTTAACTAAAATAGGTTGACCATTCAGTTTCAATCCATGTGTACATGGTTGAATAGAAAACTCCAGGTGTGGGGTCTTTGATTGCCACCCCTTTCCAACTGAAAAATCATGAGATGTTCCTGTTATTGTAAACAAGTAAATTCTGCATGAACTCTTGCTAATTATTAGAAATTTTCCAATTCAATAACATAACAAAGTTAATAGTCTTTACATTTAAGCTAAGCTTGAACATTACTTCCTTGTAAGTGTTTTTACCCATATTACTGAATCTAATTATTCATCTAGAAATGGAAATTATCATGCTTATAAATACCATAATGGGGACTGTAAAAATTAATTATAAGGGTTTAGCTTATTAAAATCACTGATAATTGCTAAGGATCATAGGTATGGAAGCCATTAGTTAAGGAGTCTTTTCCCTTTTAAACACTCAATCTTTTAAAAGTTTGAGTGTAAATGGTGATAGAAATCTAATAGAAGGAATAATGTTACCAACATAACAGTTGTAATTTATCTAAAACAAGTGACTCTCTATTGAGTGTAATTTATTTATATTGTTGTCCTCACTGTGCTATTTCCTAAAACAATCTTTCTCCAACTGCATCTTGTTGACTCAAATTGTGCAGAATCATCTTCTGCCTATGACTGAACAGAAAAATACTTTTATTCTGATTGAATAAAGAAAAACTCATTTGGTAAATCAAGTTTCTGCTCACTTGTAACCCAACAGAGCTGACCTCTCTGGGCTCCCTATGACATAACTAAAAACGACAATACTATGCTGAAAGTTAGCAGCCAAAGTTAAGTGTATTTTTTCTGTGGTGTAGGAAAAGGACAACAGACATACTTATTTAAGCAAATTCTCTCCTCTTCAAGCTCTAAATCCTAAACAATTTACTGGCTAAATTGTTGCTACCAAATATTAAAATATAAGACCAGTGTTAAGCATTGTATAGTACATATGGTGATGGGTCCCAAAAGTAGGAATAGAGGGGCCGGGTGGTGGCGCTGGAGGTAAGGTGCCTGCCTTGCCTGCGCTAGCCTAGGACGGACCGCGGTTCGATCCCCCGGCGTCCCATATGGTCCCCCAAGAAGCCAGGAGCAACTTCTGAGAGCATAGCCAGGAGTAACCCCTGAGCATCACAGGGTGTGGCCCAAAAACCAAAAAAAAAAAAAAAAAAAAAAAAAAAGTAGGAATAGAATTATCAGAAAATCCAGTGATACCACTTCTTGATACCTATCCTTCAAACACAAAAGCATCAGTAAGAAAGGATTTCTACACCTATGTTTATCATTAGACTGAGTACAATTACCAAGATATAGAAACAATCCAATGCCCAAATCAAGATGACTGGATCAAAAAGTTGTAGGATATTTGCACATTCAAGATCAAGCTGCCTTGGAAATAGCATTCTAGGGTATAGAATTAATCCTCAGGTTCTAAAGCCAGGTCACTGCAGAGACTGTGATCTAGGAAATAATACATACATACATACACACACAGGGAGAAATGGATTCAGGAATTTCAACAAGTAAGCCTTCAGCCCCTAAGAAGCAGCAAGATCTGTGTGAAGTCTGAAAACAAAAGAGAGCATTTTTTCTGAAAATTCAAGTATTTATTAGGAAGGAACAGACCACACCCAGAGGTGGGATTAGTTGATCTAAACACCAATCCAAGGTGCTACATTCAAAGCTATTTCCAACTAATGAGTAACAAGGCATATACTGAGTTGGATGGGATGCAACTAATCCTACAATCAAATCCCACACTAGGAAATTTAATAAATGATAGAAATAATGCTGCATGTATTTTGATTGTGAAACTCATTCCCAGCATTTGTTTCTATGTTACATGTATTGTGTTGCATTGTAAAGGCTCCCAGAGTCTCCTTAAGATATAGGTACCACTGGGTTTTCCTGTGAAGCAGAGAAGATGCACAAAGGACAGACACATTTGTAGAATAACAAACACCAACACAGGGAGTGTGTTGGTCAATAGTCACCCAAACTTGATCAGTGTTCACAACCATGCTGAGGAATGAAAATGCATTGAGTTTAATTTGTAGGAAATAGGTGATGATGCAAGTGAGGATTATTCTGCATATTTGTGCAATATCATTTAGAACTATAAAAGGTTTGGATAAATAAGAGCCAGCTAGGAGATCATAAAATAGAAATTCTACTATTCTTGCTTGTTTAGGACACACTATCCCTTATTCTAAAATGAAATTCTTGTCTATTGTGGTTAGAAGCTGACCCCTGAGAAAACAGAGAAACTAAGAAGTTTGGGGTCTTGCAGGAGATAGCAGGGTTGCTCAGCAGCTGTGCTAGGATTAGAATCAAGTCCTCAGAGCCAGATCACACATTGGTTGAGTGCTTTGTGTTCAGCTAGATTAATTCTGTCATTTGGAAAGCCCCAGTCCACAGAGCATGGCCCCTTGATGGAAGGATTTGGAAGCAAAGCTGGAGGGAGCTTATAGCTGAAGACAGTGAATCAGAGCAATGCCAGCATGTAGCTGTCAACTTGTAATCAAACCCTTGATTTCACTGTGGAAATTTAGGGTGTGTAAGAGCATGTACTATATACACACTTCATAAAAACCAACAAGCCTGTCTTTTTCCAAGGCAGTGCCTCTGGGAAATTGTCCCATTAATAGATGCCCTAAAATATGGGTGGTAACAGAATAAAGAAAGGCCACAAGAGCTGAAAAAGTGCAGCCAACCAGGAAATGAACAGAACAGAGGTATTTCCAGTGGCCTTTTCCTTAGGGAAGTTCAGTCCTAAGCAGGAAATATCCTAGAAGGAGAATTCAGGCTTAGACTGATATGGGGTTCCAACACAGATGGACTGGAAGGAAGAGTCTTGTCAAGAATAGCAGAGAATTTTCACAGATTCAAGACTATTGTTTCTCTGTCCTATGTTCCCCATGTCTACAGAAAATTATAATTACAATCTCATGAAAAAAACTTCTGTTTCTCTCACATTGTATCTGGAAATTATGGACCTTCTGATGATTATAGCTCAGGGTTTGCTGGGGGTGTACTACCAGAGGTGCTCTAGGAACTATGTGGCCCCAAGTATTGAACTTGGGATTTCTACATGCAAAGCAAACACTCCATCACTTTGAGTTTTCTTCCTGGCCTGATATTTGACTTTCTGTTTATTTGTTTTGGGATTGCACCTGGTGGTGCTCAAAACTTACTCCTACCTCTGGTTCAGTGTTAGAAAGCGGGGGATAGAACCCAGGCCAATCACATGCAAGGCAAACACCTCATTTACTGTAATCTCCAGATACTTGTATGGGTTATTTATTTATTTATTAAATTTTTTGGTTTTTCGGGCCACACCCATTCGATGCTCAGGGGTTACTCCTGGCTAAGCGCTCAGAAATTGCCCCTGGCTTGGAGGTACCATATGGGATGCCGGGAATCGAACCAAGGTCTTTCCTTGGCTAGCGCTTGCAAGGCAGACACCTTACCTCTAGCACCACCTCTCCGGCCCCCGGGTAATTTTTTTAATTGGATCACAATCAGATATTTTTCATAGAGGAGCGATGTTTTAAACTGCATTGTCCTCATCATTATTCTTGTTTTGGTAACTCAGGCATTGCCCAGAAACTAAGCAATTTATGGAAGGAAAGAAAGAAAGAAAGAAAAAGAAAAGAGAAAAAAGAGAAAGGAGGCGAAGAGAAAGGAAGGAACGAAAGGAAGGAACAAAAGGAAGGACGATCTATTAAATGAGACAAATAAGAATACAAAACAGAAAAGAGAGGTGAGAAAGGAAGAAAAATAAGGAGGAAAGAAAGTAAAGAGGAATATCACATATCAAAGAAACAGCCCCACATGCATGCTAGACACCTAGTTAGATTCTTGCCATGAAAACAAACACAAAAGAATCCAAAAAGATTTTTTTATGCTGCTGACATTTCAATTTGGTGCTTCATTTAAATTTTCTGAGAACTTTTATCTCTTTTTTCATTTGTTTGTAATTTAAAGAAATTATATTGTCACTTTTAATTCCTTGCCAGGTAATTTTAGCTTCTATATTAAATGCTATTTGTAATCTCTTAGTTGGATTTTCTCATGATAATGGAATGTTTTCTGATTTTTGGTCTCAAGAATAGCTTAAAAAAAAAAAGAATAGCTTTAAAGAGAAACCAAGACATATGGGGTATTGTCTTGTGACACTATGTGTATTATTCCAGTCTATTCTCTTAACTGTTCCTCTCTTGTCCATCCCAACAGGAAAACGTTCAGGACCTTGTCACCTTTGTTGAAAGACTAAAAAAAAATCCAGTGTCCTCAGGCAGGTTCTTGATGATCCCTGGAAGGAGCAGGGGTCATGACTTTCAGTAACTTGGAGAGAGACAAAAAAACTTATTCTTGCTGTCACTGAAGAGTAAATAGCCTTCCTTACTATGGGAAATGTCTAGTGTTGACCATCCCAGTGCCTCTGACACCTCCAGAAAGGAGGCAGACAGCAATTCACTACTGATAAGGCTGGCTGGCATCCAGGTATACCATGTGACTGTCTTGCAATTATCCAGCTGAATGACACTAGAATACCCTGCCAGAAGGTTAAATCACTTAGTTCACCATCAGGGAAGAACTCTAGGTCCCTCTTGGTCCCTTTCTTGATGGAGCCTCAATTTTCTTTGATGGTATTTGCCATAGTAGAGATTTACTGAAAATTTGGTGTTTTCCCAAAATGCCTCTGTGCAGACATCTGCAAGAATTCATTGAGGGCTTTTCTCAACTCTGCACATATGTGTTCCTGGGCTGCTGGTTCAACTCTTTAGCCCCACATGTAGGAAGAATCGAATCTAGTCACTTTCTTCATTGGAACTGAAGGGTGCTAGATGGTCTCTTCACCTTTTAGACTTCCTTTATTGTGTCTTCCATGCATATGTTCAGGCCTTTATATATTGTAAAATATCTGAGTGTGATTCATATAAAAAGAAAAAAAATATTTTTGTTTCTTCTTTAACAAAACAATGTCCTCTTTTGGGTAGAGTTTTCTTTCTAAAGATCTACAGAGTATATCTTTCCTACTAGTTTACAGAGATAAAGCCAGGCTTTCTGCTGACAATTTTTAAGATACAAATTACCAGCAGTGGAAGTGGAGTGAAGAGATACTTCAGAGCCTGGAGTTGCATTGTAGATCAGGGGATACAATAACTTTAGGGAAAGAGTCATAAAGGAAATGAGCTAGAGGCCTCTTCTGTGCATAATAATAAGTCCCTATTGTCCCCAAAGGGACTTATTCAAATGAAGTCAACAGGCCTGACAGAAAATTCAGAAGGATCAACAAAGGGCCAATCCTTTTTGATCTAGTTATTATTAGTTTTGAAGCTATTTCCCAAATTGTCACTGCAACCACTTTTAGTAATTTCAGATTCAACACCAAATTAAAATTGTATCTCAACATATGACCCTTCTAATTTTAATTTTTACTGATACACAGTTTTCAGTTCTGCTCACGTGAAGAAGGTGTTACTTGTTGGTTCATGATCTAAAGCAAATGTGTTCAATTTGTTTAGCATAAAATTTTTAGTTCCCTGAGAAAAACAGAATACATTTTTGATCAATTCAATATTGACATAAGAATTGTCAATATTAGTTTACACTAAGTGGGTATTAGAAAGAATAATGATTATTTAGCTTTTGTGTATAATCATTTTCTATATACCTAACTTGAGAGATATTTGGGGAGCAACTTTTCCTTCATTTCAGAATTGAAAGGCTCTGTGGGATTCAATCCTTTTTATCAGATAAAATATGTCATCGATTTCTATTTTTATAATTGTTTCTTGAGATGAGTTTAAATATTGAGCACCAAATTAATGGTTTATTAAAATAAAGATTACCTTACATTTGAGATTGTCACACAAAAAATTTTCTTCCTCAGCTAGTATATAAATGATAAATACTAATGTAAAGCTATGAATAACTGTGCTGTAGCACCCGCTCTATTTGGGTACAGGAACTATCACTTGAGGTTTGACTTTCAAAAGTTCAGTTTCCCACAGCGGGAAGAGCACTCACCTTCCACACAAGAGGCTCACGTATGACTACAATGTGATTCTATTGGGAGAAAATTTTTTTTCAAAATTTGGAGAAAAGGATGTGAAATTTAAAAGATGTCTCAAGTCTACCCAATTTTTATACCCTATTTGTGAGGTACATTATCAGAATACCTGTTAATTTTAATAGATAGATGGATGGATGGACAGATAGATAAATAGATAGATTGATAGATGATAGATAGATAGATAGATAGATAGATAGATAGATAGATAGATAGACAGATAGATAGTTAAGACAAAGTGTTTATCTGTCCTTGCCTTTCAGGTGTCTGCTTTTTCAGTAACTTCATAAACAAGTGGACATATCTTAACAGTTTGATTAAAGTGTTTCCAGTGCACCTATCTGTCTTTCAGGATCTTTCAGGATCATCAATACAACACTCATCACACACACACACACACACACACACACACACACACGTAACAGAGTTGCTCTAACTAGAAGACTGACTTTGACTTGGAAGACACACAGGATTGCCGCTGAGTCTCCTGTCACAGATATTTCATTTCTCTTTTCTCATCGAATTCCCTATTGACCATACAGCGGGATGGGAGGCTGGAGAGAGTGGATTTTGAAGAACTGATTGATCAGGAGGGACCTTCCTTGGAAGAAAGGAACTTCAAAGCATGTCTGGATCATCAAGTTAGTTTGAGTCCATATGTAGTAGACACCAATGTGAAGGAGAGAGTGTTTTAAGAAAGCAAATTCTGGCACTGTTCTTCAGACTCCTGTTATTCAGTGAGTAGAAAGTCACAGCTGTTATCTTGCAGCTGCTGCCAGCTGTCCTAGAATTAAACTACGATTTGATGGGTTCATACTCACTCCATGAGGGATCAGTACAGTTTGCAGTTCCCTAATTCTGATGGCTCCATCCTCACCCTTCTTAATGAAGTAGAAATAGAAATGGCAGGCAGCTGGATGCACCATATATCTGTTTCTTTTGCATGTGGTCAGTATCAGTATCAACTGTCTTTATATCTGTTAGCAGCAATCATCCATTCCATTTAATAAATTTATACACAGAATAAATAGGGGCATAACTGACATTGTGCAAGGGTAACTCCTGGCTTTGATTTAGTACTCACTGATGGGAGTGCTCAGGGGACCAACCATATGGGATGCCTAGGATCAAAATTAGGTAGGCAGATTGCAAGGCCTATTGACCCTATCTGCTGTGTATTCTCTCTGTCTCCTAAAAATAGGTTAGCTCTGATAAGATGGTACTTGAAATTTATTTTCTAAAACATTACCAACAAAAACACAAAGTTGAGAGACTTAGAAGTGTCAATATAAATCTACAGTAAACTCTTTTAAAGAATCACCACCAACTGTAGCTTTTATATTTCAGGAAGTATAAGAGAGACATCTACTGGAAAGAATAGGGCATGTCTTGATTTCTGATGAAATTTTTTTCCCTTCATGGTAATAAATAATACATCTATATTTCAATTAGCCTACAGTATTTTGTGGAACATTTCAGAGATCAACATATTACTATAATTCAAAAAATATCTTGACTAAAATGTGAATACCTTACAACAAATTGTCATGACAAGACTAAATTTGATTCAAATGTTGGATACAGAAACCACTTCAATACATTAATAAATGCTTTCTAAATGATACCGAATAAGGAGCTGCCAGGATATACAGTTGTCTCTTGGTGTGGTACATATTTAGATGCTATGGCCATTCTTTAGAGGAGCTGAAGAGAAATAGTTCTTAAGTGAATAGAAGTCACTATAAGACTTACTGGAAGCTCAGTTGTATGAAAGCCATAAAAAAAACCCAGGTTCAGATAAATGGGTTTGGAGTAATTTATCATGAAGGTTAATCTGGAAATGTGCAAGGGCATCTTAGGAATCTTGCAGACGGGCTCAAGGCAACTCCCTCTGAATACACACAACATTAAACTTAGCTTCCCTGAATACCTTAGATTAGGTGATTTGAAGAACAGTCATTGTCACAGTCCAGGAGGAGGAAGTCAAAGAATAGGACTCTTGCTGTCATTTCCTAGTGAGGACCCTCTTCCTGCTTTTTCAAATAGACCCTTTTGCTTTATCAATCTTACACAGTGGACAGAAGAAGATTTTTAACCTTTGTATTTTTTTAATAAGTGCATTTTTGTTCTCACGATAATCTTATCCTCCTGACTTAAGCCTAATTGGTTCCTACCTCCAAACATTGTCAGATCAGTAATTAGACTTTCACATAGGAAATTTGGGGGAGACACTCAACCCAGAGAATTCTAGTGTTATTTATTTATTTTTTCTTTAGTTAAGTCACTGACAAACTTGGTTGAGCTTAAGTCTTTAGAACTAGCACAAAGCTTGTTTAGACAGTTAGCTTGGATTTTAAAGCAGAAATTATAGAAATATAAGGTAGGTGATAATATTAGGGTGATAAAGACAGTTAGCTAGAATTTTAAAGCAGAAATTATAGAAATATAAGGTAGGTGATAATATTAGGGTGATAAAGCATTGAATTTACCTAAATTCATTGGTTTAACATAAAGTTATTTTGTTAATTTTAAAAGAAAAGTGTATAACATAATTGATGAATTATATATAATAATCAGAATTAGTACAGATAACCCTACTGTTATATCCTGAGCCTCCCAAATGATAATATTGTGAAAAGCTAAATTTAATATATTAATCACATGGCTAAGATTTATAAAAAAACCTAATTTTATCACATATCCCCAGTTGCTCTTACATCCTTCCATGTGTTGTATCAAGTGCTGTACAATTTTATCATCTGTGTAGATTAATAATGTAAAATTAATTTACATTCATTTTAGGCCATTGAGACCTTGAGAGAAGACACATCATTTTGAATATTTATGACATGTCAATTTTGTATCATCACATTGAAGGGCAGATATTGCTTATGTGCCAAATTGAGTGGAATATTTTCTCAGAGGGGTCGATGGGAGGAGAACATAGACTTTATCATTCACATAAGTTGTGTTCTAGAAATTTGTTGCTTAACAGTTAGCTAGAGTGTATACCTCAGACACTTCTTAAGAGAGCAGATATTATAAGTGTTCTTACCTAAGGGGAGGAAATATGAGATTCCAGCCTGCTTTCAAGCCAACCAACTGTCTTGGAATGATTAGAAAGATGATAGTTCCATAAATTAGATCATTACATATATAAATGGATAAAGGAGCATATATATGGGTAAATGGACAAAAGATAAAAGTAATGATAGAATGGGTATTTTAATGGATGACCCAAGGAGGATTAGACTAAATGGAAATCTTTTTGCAAAAATGATTCTTGAGTATCACATTCCCTTTAATATTTCCCATTTACTTATGAACAACTTTAACATCAGAGACAGACTATATAGTCTTCCTATAAACTCAAACATGAATTTGAGAGAATAAACATAGCATCGTTAAATATTTCTGCTAAAATACTTCCTCACTTTGAGCTATAGGGTGATCAAACACTGACATTACTAGTGTTTAGATTTAGTTATAGAATATGAATTTTCTAAGGAGACACAGAATACAAAATAACACAAGGTTCAAATAACCTCTGTAAGCAACAGCATGTAAGAAAATTTAAAACAGTTGATAGAAGAATCAAACCTGGGAAGACAATTATAAAACATCAGCACACTCCTGTTTTACTTGTATTCTATGATGACCCGATCCTAGAAGAAAGATAAGTCAGTGTAGCTCAGTCAGCAGAGCAGAGATTAAGACAGTTCTTAATCCAGTGTCATACAAAGACACTAACTCCAAAGTATATAAATTATTAAACACCAAACTAAAGAATTACAAAAAACTTGGGGGTTTGGGGTAGCTACCATGTAAAAAGTGTTCTGTTTATACAATATGTAAGTAGAAACTGAAATTCTGAAAAATATGCTTTAGATGTGCAATAAAGATCAATTTTTAGTAAAAGTTATCTAAATAAACCTAACTTATTCTCTTAGGAAGATACCTTTTATTCAAAGACATTTATTAACTGTGTAGGAGCCCATAACATTCCCCAGACATCATTCTATTATATTTTTCATCAAATGTGGTGCACAGTGTTCTTTGGATCAGCTTGGAGACAGACTTCTGTTAGATTATCAGAGCACAGGTGAAGAATCAATGCTTCAATCAGTCTTTGCTCTCTGCAGGTACTTTCCAAAATGCTCCACATGTAGTTACTCAATTAATCTGCACAACAACATAAATCTCAATGTGTGCTGGTTCCTGCTGGTTTTATTCTCCCATCACCCTTCAGTATGTTTTTATACACTTCAAAAAAAAATGCCAATAGGAATCTTGACTATAAATTGTTTACTTTGCCCAAGGTTTTATAAATTTCTGTTTCCTAAAGAAACATGTAAAAACAAAAACAAAACAAAACAAAAACAACAACAACAAAGAAATAGGACTAGAGAATGTAACTGGCTTTAATGGTGAAGGAACAAATGATTTTTCCAACCCGTGAGATTTTTGGTTAGATGTCTTTCTGATGGAAGGCAATTAAAGGATTTATTTTTTTTAAGAAAGCATCATGACTGACATAATTATAAAATAAATGTATGTTAAATACTTCAAATCAGTTAAAACATGTTCTAAAGATTTAGAATTGCCAATGGGTAATTGCACAGTGGATGATAGCTACTCCTTTGTGCCTGGAAAACAAAATTCAATTAAAATATCAATAAAAATATGAGGCCAGAGGAATAATACAGAGTGGAGAGCATTTATCTTGCATATGACTGGCCCAGATTCTATCCCTGGAACCCCACACAGTCTCCTGAGAAATGACAGGTTTAATTCATTCCTGAGTGCAGAGTCAGGGCTACCCCCCTGAGCATCATAGGGTGTGGCCCCAAACAAAAATTGAATGAAAACATAAAATAATCATACATGAAAGCAACATATTTGCAAGGAATTCTAACTCTATAATGAAAGAACATGTTAGTTATGGCAATGAAGAAGCGTCATCTGGTAAGACATAATAGTTCCACCAGATGGCACAGTGTCATCTCTAGTTAAAAGTAAACAAGAACTCAGCCCAAAGATAGGTAAGTCCAGGGGGGTAAAGCACCTGCTTTGCACGTGGCTATTTGAGGTTCAATTTCTGGTTCTTTAAATAGTCCCGTGTCCCCAGGAGTGACACCTGAGCACAGAATCAGGAGTAATCACTAAGCCATAAAGTCACTTATAGTGTGGAAATATGCTTAATAAGCTGTATTTCTTCTAGTCAGGAAAGAGTAGACGTGATGCTCTATTGGCCAAAGTCCCACTTTACCAGTAAAGGTGGTGAGCAGGGGCAGGAGGTGTAGGTAAGCTCATCAGCATGAACATCAAAGTCAACTTTGCATTATTATAATATCTGCCAACAAAATATCTATAACTCTCCTTTCAAAATGAACTGTTATCAATTTTGAAATTAATAGTTAGCAACTATGAAGCATGTATAAAGTGATAGGAACAGAGATGATTTGTAAGTGTGTTGGAGGGAGAGTAGTTCTGTCCAGGTAGATAAATTGAGGAGAGATAAGAGAGAAAACAGGGGCAAAGAGAGAGAAAGAGACATAAGGGGAAAAGCACAGAAAAAGAAAGAAAAAAGAAAGAAAGAAGAAAAGAGACAAAGAAAAAGAAAGCGAAAGAGAAAGAAAGAAATAAAAAAGAAAGAAAGAAAGAAAGAAAAAGAAAGAAAGAAAAAAAGGAAGAAAGAAAAAGGAAAGGCAGGAGATAGCATAGCAATAAGGCGTTTGCTTTGCATGCAGCTGATTCAGGACGGGTGGTGGTTCAAATCTAGGCATCCCATATGGTCTTCCGTGCCTGCCAGGGGCAATTTCTGAGTGCTGAGCCAGGAGTAATCCCTGAGCACAACACCGACAAGAAGTGTGGCAAGAAAGAAAAGAAAGAAAAGAAAGAAAGAAAGAAAGAAAGAAAGAAAGAAAGAAAGAAAGAAAGAAAGAAAGAAAGAAAGAAAGAAAGAAAGAGAAAGAAAAGAAAGAAAGAAAGAAAGAGAGAGAAAAAGAAAAGAAAGAGAGAAAGAAAAGAAAGAAAGAAAGAAAGAAGAGAGAGAAAGAAAAGAAAGAGAGAAAGAAAAGAAAGAAAGAGAGAGAAAGAAAAGAAAGAGAAAGAAAGAAAGAAAGAAGAAAGAGAAAGAAAAGAAAGAAAAAGAAAGAAAGAAAGAAAGAAAGAAAAGAAAGAAAGAAAGAGAGAGAGAAAGAAAAGAAAGAAAGAAAGAAAGAAAGAAAGAGAGAAAGAAAAGAAAGAGAGAAAGAAAAGAAAGAAAGAAAGAGATAAAGAAAGAAATAAGAGAGAGAAATAAAATAAAGAGATAAAGAAAAGAAAGAGAGAGAAAGAAAAGTATGAAAGAGAGAGATAAAGAAAGAAAGAAGAAAGAGAAAGAAAAGAAAGAAAAAGAAAGAAAAAGAAAGAAGAAAGAGAGAAAGAAAAGAAAGAGAGAAAGAAAAGAAAGAAAGAGAGAGAGAAAGAAAGAAAGAAGAAAGAAGAAAGAAAGAAAGAGAGAGAGAGAAAGAAAAGAAAGAGAGAAAGAAAAGAAAGAAAGAAAGAAAGAAGAGAGAGAAAGAAAAGAAAGAGAGAAAGAAAAGAAAGAAAGAGAGAGAAAGAAAAGAAAGAAAGAGAGAAAGAAAGAAGAAAGAAAAGAAAGAAAAAGAAAGAAAGAAAGAAAGAAAGAAGAAAGAAGAGAGAAAGAAAAGAAAGAAAGAGAGAGAGAAAGAAAGAAAGATGAAAGAGAAAGAAAGAAAGAAAAGAAAGAGAGAAAGAAAAGAAAGAAAGAAAGAGAGAGAAAGAAAAGAAAGAAGAGAAAGAGAAGAAAGAGAGAAAGAAAAGAAAGAGAGAGAAAGAAAAGAAAGAAAGAAAGAAAGAGAGAGAGAAAGAAAGAAAGAAAGAAAGAAAGAAAGAAAGAAAGAAAGAAAGAAAGAAGAAAGAGAAAGAAAAGAAAGAAAAAGAAAGAAAGAAGAAAGAGAGAAAGAAAAGAGAGAAAGAAAAGAAAGAAAGAAAGAAAGAAAGAAAGAAGAAAGAAAGAAAGAAAGAAAGAAAGAAAGAAAGAAAGAAAGAAAGAAAGAAAGAAAAGAAGGAAGGAAGGAAGGAAGGAAGGAAGGAAGAAAGGAGAGAGGGAGGGAGGGAGGGAGGAAGGAAGGAAGGAAGGAGAGAGGGAGGGAGGGAGGGAGGGAGGAAGGAAGGAAGGAAGGAAGGAAGGAAGGAAGGATGGAAGGGAGGGAGGGAGGGAGGGAGGAAGGAAGGGAGGGAGGGAGGAAGTGGAAGGCAGAGGCAGGAAGGGCAAAAGGAAAGTAGCCTCCTTTTCTGAACTTGCCTGCTCAAGTGCGACCTGTGTGAATCCATCTCATAGTCTCTGCTCTCAGGAATCAACACTTGATTCTAAAACCAGGCACTGGTTTCAGACACTGCTCCCTGCTCCTGCGAGTGTTCCCGCAGAACTACCTGCTGTGCTTCTCACTGTCCTCTCAGCTGAGCTCCTTCATGGGACATGCTGAGAGACCCCTAGGCTTCAGGGCCTGTAGTTAAAGAACAAGACCACACAATAGGAGTAAAGCTGAACAAAACTATTCCGTTAGCCACAAACCCCATAATGACCTATCAGAGCTGTTGCCTAGAGGAGATAACCAAGTCAATAAAAGGTCACAAATCAGATTATATATGGAGGGGTTATATATGGAAGGTTCTAGATTCTGATGATCTTTAAACTGAGTGTCTGTTGTCTAAGATACCTACTGTATTTTCTGCGTATAAGACTACTGAGCGTATAAGACGACCCCCTAATTTTGCAGTTAAAACATAGGTTTAGGGCTATATTTGCTGTATCAGACAGAACGTCCCTGTGCTGCAACTGTATGTACCACAGTGAGCCAATCACAACAAGCAAAGGTTCAAAGGTTATACTGTAATAGACTTCCTCTCTGACTCTGGCCAATCTGAGCAGGCTTTTGACAGTGTAGATTCGGGTTCAGAACATTGTCTAATTTGCATGCATAAAAAGCCTGCTTGGATTGCCTGAGTTAGAGAGGCGGTTGGAGCAGCCTTGCAGTGATTGGTGCAGGATGGATTGGAAAATTTGTTTTGTGGCAATATTCAGACAATTTTCGTTTAGCGGCATATTGAAACATTTTTCGGGATATACTCAGCGTATAAGATGACCCCCGATTTTCGGTTGACTTTTTTTTGTTTCAAAAGTCGTCTTATACGCAGGAAAATATGGTTCCTTCCTGCTGCTCTCTTGTGTCCTTTCCAGACAGGCTACCTAGTATGGCTAGGTAGCTTGGGTTGGTGTGAATAGAAACTTAGGCTTGAGAAAGAGAAGCCTAACATGTGGTCTTTACGAAATGGCATCCCTTTTTGTGGAGAACCAAACAGAAGCCTAACATGTTGTCCTTACAAAATGGCGTCCCTCCTTGTTCAGAATTCAGGGTCCCACAACCCTCTCTCCCATCATGGATCCCTAGGAAGGGGTAAGAGGCTGGGTGCCTGCATTGAATAGACTCAGTCCGTCTTGCAGTGACTACAGTTGGCTGACCAGGGCTGTGTCCTTCTTGGTGAAGCCATGAGGGGTGGTTGTGACTTTCTGCCCCACCAGCTGGGAACCAAGAAAGCGGGACTCCTAGGCTGAGGGTGGTAGCCCTGTGAGTTCAGATGAGTCCAGGAAGGAAGAACTAATGAGGCTAAAGTCCTGAGCACTGACTAGGAAAAAGTATTAAGCACGTCCAGGTGGAACCTAAAAAAATTCGAACAGTCCAGACGGCCTCAGACTTTTATTTCAAATTTGCTTGAGATCAAACGGGATTTATTATTTAACTTCTTTCAACCCAAAGCATACATCTGTCCAATTTATTAGAGATTCCAACTTCTTAAGGATAAGAAATATTTTCATTAAAATTGAAGGAAATGTGTTTTAGATAGTTCTTACAATAGTGAAAATTGTGAGGAGAAATCATATTATTCCTTCTTTCTTTCTTCAAACCATTGAGGAGATTTTAGATTTAGACAATTAAGACATTTTAAAAAGTTAGGCAATATCCACAAATGGCCACCAGGGGACGCGAGCGATTTTCATATGATCTTTTCTCTTAGAAAAAAAGAAAAAGAAAAAAGAAATTTCTAAGACACAGGCTCTCTGCTGGAGCTTGGAAGCCTGAATCGTAGCCATCGGATTGGAAATCTAAATTTAGGTGCTAATTATTTTTTAAATGTTGTTGAAGGGGTTGGGGAAATAGGACAGCAGACAGGATACTTGCCTTGTATGCAGACAAACCCTGTTCTATTCCTGGCAGTATATGTGGTCTGGTGAGCACTACCAGGAGAGACCCCTGAGCACAGAGCCATGAGTAAGCCCTGAGCACCACTTGATGTGGCCCCAAAAGTGAAAAGTTATTTTTAAATGTGGTTTCAGGGTTAAAATGGAATTATTCAATGCCAATTTCCACGTCTCTCTCTGTGTGACTCTAGAATCAGTGACCTTAAAAGCAAACACAGGACAGAGACTTGCATGCACTTAAAAGTACTTCACCACACACACTCACAACCCCTCCAGAGATCTATTGCAAGCAAAATAAAATGCAATATTAATTGCAAAATACATCTTGACATCCTGTTTCCCATCCAATTAAAAATTCATGCTTAGCTTCTACCTTGTTGATGCATTAACTTTGTGTTATTAAAAAAAAAGATCTCTTGGCAACTGCCTCTTTGTCATAGAGGAGAACATGGAGAAGAGTGAGGCAGGGCCAGCATGTTGTCCATAGATAGCCTTTGCTAGTGACAGTCAAATGTGTTTTTACAGGTGAAGGGAGGAAAAACTCTACCTAGCTCTGTGCTGGATTCTCTCTCTCTCTCTCTCTCTCTCTCTCTCTCTCTCTCTCTCTCTCTCTCTCTCTGTATATCAAGCAAGATCTTGGGTTTGTTTTTCATTTTAGGCATTTATTACTTGGCAGTTAATTGCCAGTTAATGATGTCTACTTAGATGATTAGATGATCATTTAACCCAGATGACCTTGTATATTTTTTTTTAATTATTTTCCTTTCTTATATAGGCTTTTGAGAGGAAGTGGAAAGTCTCACTCCAAAATATGCCTCAAGACTGGGAAGATATGAGTTCTTGTCTGCCACTTGCCCACCCAGATTACAACCTGGTACCACATGGAGTTCCCAAGCACCCAGGAATGACACCTGAGCACAGCTGAGAGAGAGAGAGAGAGAGAGAGAGAGAGAGAGAGAGAGAGAGAGAGAGAGAGAGAGAGAGAGAGAGAGAGAGAGAGAGAGATGTTATCTGACCCTTTGTCATAGATTTTTTCATAGGTTGGTCATTTTTGAGAAAATATATTAAACATAATTGACTGAATAAAAATGAATCCTTGCCAGAGACGTTTGTATTTATAAGGGGGGATTTCCAGTCACAAGCAAGTTCCTCTGTGGGCCAGGAAAAGAAGGACGATGACTAAAATCTATAGAAATTGTCAACAGAAAAGGCAATGCTATTAATCAACATATCAGCTTAACCTTTGTTTATGTTATTTTTCTTCCCATAACTGCCCCATTCCATTGATTTTTTTTATTATCTTAAATGGAGATAATGCTAAGAATAGTTCCAAATTGGTGGCTTTAGTCACTTTGTGGAATCACTGTTTCCTATGTAGGTATTTCCATGCATTTGTTTTTTCATGTTAATGTGTCTTTCCTTAGTGAGATCCCAACCTAGAGGAGAAACAGGGAAAATTAGTTTTCCTCCAGAGATTACTGGCTTAAAACCATGATATCTCCTGGCAAGCCAACTGTTTATTTGATCAAAGATTTCAGCCTCTTCTAGTATTTAATTTGTATGCTTTTCAGGTGATGGTTTTGTCTTTTCAAAATAAGCACCTGTGTGACTGAGATAACTATCTTATTTGTCTGATGTAATAAGATGTCATCTAAAGAAATGAATGTGAAGGCAAAAAAAGAATTTTATATACTTACATAAGTTATGCTGCATCATTTGAGAAAAACTTGATAAAATATAGTGAAAAGATCACTGTTTATGCATAAGTAGAAATTTAAAATATTGAAGGCAATGTGAAAAGATTTATTCTGAATCTGAAATTAGATGAATTTATAATATTCTAGAATCCTGCTCTTCTAAAGGAAATTGGAGATTATTAAATGAATACTTTGTTTTCAACTTAATATAAATGTCATAAAACTTCAAAAAATAAACTCAAAAGTTCTGGCCTTGTACTGATAGTTATAAATGAATGAGTGTCTAAATTAAAATAGTTTAATATAACTAAGTTCACATTTTTGAATTCTCCATTTTAACATTTACTGATTAATCTATTTGACTCTCACACTAAATATATTAAAGTGATACATTTATTTTTTTAATTCCATGAGAATATGATGCTAGCAATTAAGAAATACAAAGGAAACAAGTTATAAAAATAGATGTTAGTAACAGCTGACTATACATCACTGGATCAATATAAAAATGACCTCCAATAATTGCACAGAAAAACATGATCATTGAACTTCCTTGAAATAAATCTGAGTAGTTGTATATGAGGTGAAAAAATGTAACTCTCCAGGATAATATTTAGAAATGATATCTCCAAGATGAAATTGTATCTATGATGACAGTTTGCTCAAACATCAAAATAAGATTTAAAAGTATTCCTTAAAACCCTCTGTAACCAGTAGCCTTGGTTGTTTGTAGCAGGATGTGTTCTACTGAAGTAACTAGTTGCTTAGTAGAAGGGATTTATTCATAAATAACAAGATAAGGCTGTTGGGAGCAGTTGGCCATATTCCAAGCCTAGAGAAGAAGTCCCCTCTATAGAACTTAGAATGATGGTTCCTTGTAAACAAAGTCCTCATTGGCTGAAAACAGTATTTCCATGTGTCGTGACCTCTCATTGGCTGAGTTGTTACAGGACCGGAAATCACTTTCCTTCTTTGGCCTGGAAGCTTGAAGCTGCATCACATCTTAGAGGAGGGTTGACTCCTGTTTCTTCCAGTGAATTCTGCATTGTGTTCTGACTACCAGCATCTACAGAAACACTAAGTTTTTTTCCAGGACTGTTTTCTGTTTTCACATTCGCCAGGCCTTCCAAATATTTCAGGAAGAACCAGCAATAGTAACAGTAGAAATCATGTCTCATCTATGGGGTTAGAGGGTAGTATGACTAACAAGTCACATTGTCTGATTCCCTCTACATACACCTCTTCAACAATGTCTGTAAGTGCTTCCAACAGGAGTTCCCTCTCCCTTACTTGGGAATTGCTTTGCATATATTCAGCATGATACAAATTTTTTATGGTTTGGCAAGCACTGAGCCTGCAGTACCTCAACAAAGGAGCACAATCCTAAGTGTACAAATATATGGATGTGGAAACCAGAACAGGCATATTCACACCTTCACATCTGCCTGGTCCTTCAAAACAGTCTGCGGGGACCCAGTGAACTGTAAGCTAATGGAAGTTGTAGAGGCTGATCTCTCTGTCTCTCTGTCTCTGTCCCTCTGCCTCTCCATCTCTGTCGTGATCTCTCTCTCCATCCTTTCTCTCTCCGTGTCTCTGCTCTCTCTCTCTCTCTCTCTCTCCGTGTCTCTGCTCTCTCTCTCTCTCTCTCTCTCTCTCTCTCTCTCTCTCTCTCAGCCTCAGTTCAGTGGTAAAGTCAAAGCACTCTGATACCCATTTATTCCAGGAACGAACTGGGTTTCAGAAGAGGAAACTTAAATTGTTTCTCCAAAGTGAGAAGCCATCTCAATAGCAGTATTAATTCAAAGTAATTACTCTTCCTCCAGTATCTCTTTAAAGTATATCTAGCATTAAAAACAAACAAATCTATGAATACCAGCCCTTATACTTTCGGTAGAGCATGTAAATTAAACTTCAGAATCAGAAGAATATAGTTTTCTCTAATTAAAGGCAGATTGTCACCTCTGGGAAGTGGAACTACAGACTAAAGAATTGTTTTCAGAGATTTCATAGTTCATTTCAACGCATCAGTGTGGTCTGCGTGCTATATAGAGAGGTAAAGTAAAGGAATTGAGGACACAAATAAATAGGGAACAATTTAGGGAAAACACTAACCTTAGGAAAGAGGGATTGTGGGCCCGGAGAGATAGCACAGTGGTGTTTGCCTTGCAAGCAGCCGATCCAGGACCAAAGGTGGTTGGCTCGAATCCCAGTGTCCCATATGGTCCCCCCGTGCCTGCCAGGAGCTATTTCTGAGCAGACAGCCAGAAGTAACCCCTGAGCACCGCCGGGTGTGGCCCAAAAAACCAAAAAAAAAAAAAAAAAAAAAAGGAAAGAGGGATTGAGCTATAAAATGAGTTTAAGTTCATTAAGGTTTATCAATTTATTCATATTTTGCAAAGGTGGTGCCTCTTGCAATAAATGTTGCTTTGTAAAAATGATTGCCTTCCAATAAATGTTGATGAATTCTTCGAGCAAAACAAAAATTATCTTTAGATTTCCTGCTGCAATAAGTTCCATCACTTTCCTGTGCTTTCTTGAGTATTTAAAAATAAATCAATATCATGCATGGTTGTATGATGAAATAGCTCCGCGTTTACCAAAAATCCATCCTCACTTTCCAGAAACTCATAAACATCCAATATAAATAATGGTTTCGAGTTTCATGGCAGACATGAGAAATTTATAGATAAAAGACGAGCCCATCACTTGATTTAGATGCATCTCAAGGATTCATTCATCAACCCTCTAAGGTAATTCTGTGCTCACCTCACCCCGAGCACTCACCCCCTTCCCAGCAGACACTCACACAATCTCACAAGACAGGAAGGATATTTCATGTTGTCACACATTGTTCAATATCCTTCATTTTAAAGACATTTCTTATCATTCTATGCCATTTCCATGAGACATTCCAAAGATCAGAATCCTGCAGCCTGGGGAATGAAAATGTGGTGTTTCTTTTAAAGGACATTGAGTTTCAGGTGTGACATATGAATGCTGCTCACAGATCTGCTGACTAGCAAATACAGATGCAAGACTGGAGAGATAGTCCAGATTAAAGGTTAAACTACTTTGTATGCAGATGGCCCTGGTTTGATGTTGGCTGTACATGTTCTCACGCACACCTCCAGAAGTGACCCCTGGAGTGATCCCCCCAAAACCCTGTCTCCCATAATACTGTTGCAAGCATGATATAGTACATTCATAGTTCATTCAGAGAATTCTATCTCAAGTGTTTTATTATACTCAATGGTCATTTTTCCTTTTGTTTTGGGTCTACATCCAGTAGTTTTTAGAGATTACTTCTATTTCTATACTCAGAGATAGCTCCTATTAGGGCTTAGGGGGGCCATATCGGTGCTGGCTATCAAATAAGAGGCAGTTAGCACCATCCTTGCTGTACCATATCTTTGGTACCCGGTGATCATTTTTCTTAGGGAATGTATCATGATTTAGAAGGTCCATTCTTCCTTTTTTCCCCCTAAAACATTATGAAGCTTTTCAGAAATGTCAGCATCACTGTCTTAATATCTAATATATTACACAATGATTGCCTAGCCCAATGATTGTTGACTTGCTCCATTCCTCAAAATGCTGTTTTCCATAGTCTAGTAGTGAGAAGATCTTCTCAAGCCAATGGAAATTTGGTGACATCTTCCATCATTGTGTTTGGGAATAGTGTAGTGTGACAAGGATTTTGCAAGGTGACATACACCCTCTGAAGTACTTACAGTCTCACTATTTTTAGATTTTCATTTTGTATATTATATATTCTGAGTAATGTAGAGCCATATTGTTTTATAGTATTCCCATTTAATGAATAATGTGTATTTATCTCTGATGGAGGCATGGAAGTTACTCAAACCTTTAAGAGTTGTTAGGATGGGGTGCTACAGTGATTGTGGAGCTCTGGCAGTGTGCAAATTATGAAGCTCATGTCCAGGGACAGGCTTTTGTCTGGCTTGGGGGGGGGGATATTGTAACCATCTTTGTGTTTCAAAATATCTCTTTCTGTTGGGCTCTCAGCATTTCTCTGAAATTTCCCCCATTGTTTTCACCTTCTGATTGTCAATCATAATCTACCCTATTGCCCTGGAACCTCTGTATTAGACTTGTATTACTGACATCTAGGTGTGTAAATTTCAGGTAAGACAAGCATTTGTCTTGTACTGAACCATTATGTTATCTTTTATTTTACTGTTTAGTGCAATTAAACCTATGTCTAATTTGTACTGGGCATCATCATACTTCTCTGTATGATGAGAATGAAGAACAGATGATACTACTGCTCTCAAATTTTTGCATAAATCCATTCATTCAGCTGTTTTGTGCTCATGTGTTTCTACACACACTCAATCCTATACTCATGTGTGTTGCATCCTTTGTAGAGATACCAAGGTCCAAATCACAAGCAACAGCTAGAATAAAGTAGAAGCATAGGAAGGAAGGAAGGAAGGAAGGAAGGAAGGAAGGAAGGAAGGAAGGAAGGAAGGAAGGAAGGAAGGAAGGAAGGAAGGGAGGGAGGGAGGGGAGGGAGGGAGGGAGGGAGGGAGGGAGGGAGGGAAAATGTACTATGAGTTTGCCAAAAATTCTGTTTCTAGGTTTTAGACTATGCTCGCAAGGAAGACAACTAAAAAGTCTCACAAAGACATAACTTATATTATACCCAGTGATGAGTATTATGTTGACTGGGTGATTATACATTTGGGGTTTCCTTGGATGGTTCAATACCTGTTTGTTTGAGGAGTTCGCCTTTCTCTGACATTTTCATAGTCTCAGCAGTTCAGGAGCAGCTGCTCTGCCAGAGTCTCAGCAGATCACGACAGGCTGCTCTGCCAGAGAAAGCTATGAGTATTGAGAAAATGGGACCATACATGTTTGCCCTCATGGAAAGGGGGAATTTGAAAACAGAAGTGGGTTTCCTTTGTTGTTTATTTGTTTGTTTTGTTTTGGGGCAACACCAGGTGATGCTCAGAAGTTATTCCTGACTATGCTTTCAAAAATCGCTCTTGGCTTGGGGACCATATGGGACTTTGGGGATTGAACCCAAGTCAGTCCTGGGTCATGCCACATGCAAGGCAAACACCCTTCCATTGTGCTATCACTTCGGGCCACAGAAGCAGGTTTCTAACTACCAATCTAAGGCTGGATCATGGCATCCTGTTTGGAGGGGAGTGGTTCTTTCACTCCATCATATTCTGATGACTGTACTGGCGAAATGAACTGAACCACTCAGTGGAAGGGATCGGGGAAGCAGACTTGATGGTGCCTCTGAACATGAGGGGCCGATGGAAATCTATCCCAGGAGGAAACACTGCAGTCAGACGCTGTGTTGTTGTCCTGCCAACGAGCTGGGGAGGCCGCTCTGTTGGCACAGGAAACTGAAGACTGGCAGATCTTCACAAATGCAGAGTGTTCGAAGCAAGGGATCTTTCAGATCATCACAATGCAACTGTTGAAAAGTCAGTTTAGATTTAGATGAAAAGTGGAGAGTTTAAGACAGTTTAAGATTTAGATTAAAAGTGGAAATTATCCAGATGTCCATCAAGTGATGTTAAACTAAATGTGGTCTATTCAAAAAAGGTCACATTACAGTAATGATAGTGATTTTTTAATTATAGTGATTTTTGACCCAAGGGGTTCATATGCTTATTTACAGTATATCAGACATGATATACAGTATATCATAATCACAGAAATATTATGCCAATTGATGAAAGTGAAACATGGTTTCCTCAAGTATGATGTGTCTGTTGTAAAAGGTGGAGGAGAGGAAAGTTCTAGAAAGAAGGTTGGGAAAATTATAAGGGCGAATGATTTCTCTAATGTATTGCATTTGGGGAGAGAAAGAAAATACAGTTCACTTCAGTTGTGGAGTCCCATAATTCTTGAAATATACTCTCCAAAATGAAATCATGTATTTTGTAAAGGTGAATTTTCTTTCATGTAAATTATTTCTCAATCCAGACATTTAAATGGGGGTGGGGGGTCAGCATATAGTTTAACAAAATGGAAAGCTACCTTATTGAAGTGAAAAGTTTTTCTTTCTTCTTTTTGGGAGAGGGTTGTCGTACCGGCAGTGCTCAGGTGTTACTTCTGGCTCTACGCTCAGAAATCACTCCTCGCAGGCTCGGGGGACTATATGGCATGCCGGGATTCGAACCACCGTCCCTCTGCATGCAAGGCAAACGACCTACCTCCATGCTATCTCTCTGGCCCAAGTTTTTTCTTTCTGATTCAGAAATAAATTACTTTATTTGTGATTTACAGCCTGTGTCATAGAACTATGCAGAATTGTTTGAGCTGACCGCATTAACCACCTGAATCAGGCAAACTGGCTAAACCCAGGGCCACAGAATGATAGTGCAAAGCTTTTCTCGTGGAAGAGCAGGTCCATCTTCAAATCGCACTTCTAGGCTTAATTTAATAAGAGTGTCTCTTTTACGGGATCAGGACCAAAACCCACGTTAACCTAAATGAGCACAATTCAGCACAAATGGAAATACATTTATGTAAGCTCCATATGAATTATTCAGTGTTCCGACACCAATCTGATTCTGCATTCAGTTCCTTTCATAGAGGCTACCCAACCCTTACACAAGATTCGACATTTGCCAAGTTTGGAGTGAACCTTTTTGCCTGTCCAGAGTAGGTAATAGGACATGAATTTCCCTCCAGATAGTCGGTTGCTTTTATGTCTCAATAAAATGGCAAATGATGAAGGCTGCTGAGTTTAAATGACAAAACCTACATTTCTGTAATATGCACTTGAGGAGACTGAGGGGGAAGCAAAAAGGTTGAACCCTCTGCCCTAAAGAACTTACTTCAAACTGCTCATAAAAGTTAATAAAACTATTATCCAGGTCAACTAGATATAAATATATCAATGTGGGTCTTAGAGACTGCTTACAGTTTATTCTAGGTCTAAAATTATTTGAAAAAAAAAAGTGAAATGATTTGAGTATGAGACAGAAATTTCCATTCTGGCATCAATAAGCAATTAACTACTCCAGTTCCTTTAATGTTACAATTTTTTGGTTTGGGGCCATACATGGTGATGTTCAGGGGTTACTCCTTGCTCTGTGTTCAGAAGTTATTCCTGACAGAACTGGGGTCTATACAGGATGCTGGGTATCAAGTAAAGGTCAGCCATCTGCAAGGCAAATGCCCTCCCCACACTGCTATTGTTTTGGCTCCCTCTTCTTACATTTTTAGTATTAAAATTTTGTAGTGCAGAGGCCAGCATGGTGGCACTAGAGGTAAGGTGTCTGCCTTGCCAGCGCTAGCCTAGGACTGACCGAGGTTTGACCCCCGTGTCCCATATGGTCCCCCAAGCCAGAAGTGACTTCTGAGTGCATAGCCAGGAGCATTACCGGGTGTGGCCCAAAAACCAAAAAAAAAAAATGTTTTTTTGTAGTTCCTATCAAGGTTCTATTGATCCCAAACAGTACCATGTAGAAAATAATTTGCATTGTTTTCTCACCCTTTATTTTCAGATTGACCTCAGGTGATTAAATCTTGGGAAGAATAATTAATGCAAAAGGTGCAAATTGCACCTCTAAGAATTTTTTTTGTTGTTTCATTATTTGGGGGTCATACTTAGCAATGCTTAGAGGTTACTCTTGGGTCTGCACTCAAGAAGTACTCCTGGTAGTAGTCATGGGACCATATTTGATGCCTGGAATCAAACCTAGGTTTATCCATGCAAAGCAAATACCTTCTCTGCTATATTATCTTTCCAGCCCCTGCTGGATTATTTTGGATTCTAACTCAAACCTTTATCCGTATACTAATTTCTTGCTTCCTCCTTTTTATTTAGTAATTTCCTGTTACTGGCCTGGGTCCTTAACAGAGACCCTGGATGTCTGTTTGTTTGTGGCATTAATTACCTCATCTCCTTAGCCTGTTCTTCTTTGGCATTTCAAGGTAGGACCCTCTTCTTTGTTTCAAGTTCTCATCTTTTAGGTGATCATGATTCTTTGAGAGGCTCCCAACTTCCCCTGCCCCCACAATGTCAATCCATCATATGATAACATTCATTTCTATTTGAAATTTTTAAAATAAAGTTTGTTTTGTTTTTTTTTTTTTTTTTTGGTTTTTCAACTACACCCGGTGATGCTCAAGGGTTACTCCTGCACTCACAAATCGATCCTGACTTGGGGGATCATATGGGACACTGGGGGATCGAACCATAGTTCGTCTTAGACTAGCAGATGCCTTACTGCTTGCACCGCTGCTCCAGCCCCTCAAGTTGAAAATTTATTTGACATGAAAACCCCTCCACGATAACTACTGACACCTGAAAATTATACTATGATTGCATATGAAGAATTCTGAGCTTACTAGCCGAGACAGAAATTCTGCTGTGTCAGGGTGATGTAGAGAGGACTCTGCAAGGAGAAGAGGCCACATGTGTTCTGGAAACCATTCAAGAAGAGTGAGCTAACTCACCCTGGCCTCTCCTCTGGGTAAGATCCACCAGATAAAGATTACTGGGTTCTGATAGCAGTGAGCTTGGAATCCACCCGCTCTCTGCAGTATCTGTGTCATGCCTGGCTGCAAGTTTATCAAGAGGCAGCTCTGAGGATTGAAGCCCCATCTGTAGCAACTGTATCTTGAGTCTATTCCAGCAGGTGAACTTTGGCATCTAAAGGCCCAGATGGTGCATTAAAGAGGGAAAAATGTTTTTCTGTTCCTGAGCTGGCATGAAGGTCCCTGTCATCTAGCCTCCTCCAAGCAAACAGGGATCCGTACTCCTGAAACAGATTGAAGTTGCTACAAGGAGGGAATGGGGGAAAAATAGGGCCCTGTTAATTAGATCACAAGAAAGGAGGTCCAATACAAGATTTCCAGGAAGTGGCCACTTCATATTTTTTCAAACAGAGCATATATAAAAATAACTTGAGATTTAAAATGCCAAAGAAGGTACCAGAGAGGTGGTGCAAGTGGTAAGGCATTTGCCTTGCATGCAGTAATCTAGGATGGATCATGATTTGATCCCCCTGCATCCCATATGGTCCCCCAAGCCAAGAGCGATTTCTGAGCACATATCCAGGAGTAACCCCTGAGCATCACTGGGTGTGGCGCCCCCACAAAAAAGAGCAAAGTTAGGGGAAACCCCTGAACACCTTTTGTGTGGCCACCAAAATAAAGAATAAACAAACAAAAAATGACAAAGAAAGAATGGAAAAATAAAACAGGGGTTAAGTTACATGCATTGCATGCAACTGACTTTGTTTTGATCTCCAGCAATATAAGGTACTCCAAGCAATGCTGGATATAGCCTGTAGACTCACCTAGATTATCCAGACAATTCACATCACCTCAGGGCCCAGCTGAATCACATATTTGGGCCTTTACATGGAATTTCTGGCCCAGTTTGCTGGGGACTATAGAATAGACACCGTGGGCCTCCCTCCTCCAAATGTACAATGATATTATATTGTGATGGGACAGAAGGTTAGTGTTAGAACAGAAAGAATACTGTAACTTCTAGAGACACAGGCATCTGAATAAGGTGCAAAGATGCTCATTACCAGCTAGTTCTAAGATTTCTTGGTGTGAGTGAAAATACATGCACAGTTTGAAAAGGAGAGAGCCAGAGTTCCTTAGCCTCATAATCAGGGTTGGGGTTCTCTCTGGTGAAAAGACCATGAAAGTACCCAACACCCCCACCCTGCAGTGGATCTGGGTTTCCTCACCAAAGAGTGTTAGCAGCTTTGAAAAAATAAAATGATAGAGAAAGGAACCTTTATCTGCCATTAAAACCACCCAGATGGAGATCTAGAAAGTAGGTACCTTATCATGAAGACCCCTGTAGTACAGGTCTGTGAACTGATGGTCTTACAGGGTCTTACAGGTAAGATTGATGGTCTTACTATGGCTTAAAAAAAAGTTTTAATTAAGATACCGTTGACACAGAGAGGACCACTTATACTAGCAGCCTGGGGGGTGAAAAAGAGGGGGACAAGGGATGCATACTGAGAACAGGGGTGGAGGGAGGACAACATTGGTGGTGGGAATGCCCCTGATTCAATATCACTATGTACCTAAAATATTACTGTGAAAGATTTGTAATTCACTTTGATTAAAATAAAAAAATAAACAGAAGGCAATAAGAGAGCATTACATATGAAAAAAAAAAGATAGCATTATTTCTAGTTGAGTTTTAAGCATACTATTTCCCAGTATGAGAACCACCATCAGGTCAACCTCCCTCCACTAGTGTCCCCAGGTTCCCTGTCACACCACTTCCCACCCTCAGCCAGCCTCTTTGACAGGCACCTTTTGAAGTAGGGAAATTGTGGTTGGAGTCTCTTGTTTTTATGATCTGAGGTTTAGATATTTAGCTAGAAGGCTTCTATATACCACTTGATCCCGGGCCCCCATAATTTCTTTTCTTGTACTTCTTACTTTCCACCTCAATTTCTTCACTTTTCTGCCTTTCCCCTTCCTATATTCAGGTATTAGGGGTGATAGAAGCATCCCCCATTTTCTTTATTGCATTCTTTCATTCAGGTACATATCACAGATAAGTATGATCATTCTGTACTGGCCCTTCTTCTAGATGATTTTACTTAGCACAATATCTTCCTATTCCATCCAAGTTGTGGCAAATTGCATGGTTTAATCAATGCTTGCAGCTATGTAATATTCCATTGTGTGTATATTCACCACACCTTCATCATCCACCCATCTGGTGTTGGGCACCTACTCTGATTCCATATCTCAGCTATTGGACTTAGTGTTGCAAAGAATAATGGTGCACATGACCTTTTAAATAAATTTTCTTTTTTTCTTTTTTTTTTTTTGGCTACACCCAGTGACACTCAGGGGTTACTCCTTGCTATGTGCTCAGAAATTGCTCCTGGCTTGGGGGACCATATGGGATGTCGGGGATTGAACCAAGGCCAGTCCTGAATCAGCCACATAAAAGGCAAATACCCTACCTCTGCACTATTACTCTGGCCCCTGAATGAATTATTTTTTTGTACCCTAGAGACAGTTACCCAGGAATGGAATTGCTGGGTCTCGTGGAAACTCAATTTTTAGTTTATTGAGAAATCTCCATACTGTTTTCTGAACCACATCATGATTTTGATTGCTTTTAATCTATATTCACATTGAGAATACTCTGTAGTATTTTCTGTATTTGTGAAATCCTTTAAGGACCACCTTAATACATATTTATGAAATTCATTCCATATGCAGGGCATCTACTGCATGATGTAATGTGGTTTTATTCATTTCAGTGTCAAAAGTCTACTTACATGAAGTTGGGATACAAAGAAAAATTTGTAGGATTTCCCGTCCTTTCCTATATTTGATTCTGTGAACCCTACAACCCACCTACCACCAATTGGTTTTAGGCAGATGATTTCAATCTCTTATAGTTTAAACAGCTTCCTTTCCATGAATGCTTTGAATATATATAAGATAAATTTACTCAGGAATAGCATAACTCAGATCTCTGGGTTTCTCAGTCAAAATGCTTAGACTATGGGGTGGAGTGACAGCACAGCAGCAAGGAGTTTGCCTTGCTGAGGGTGAAACGTGTAGTCGACAGTTTTCTACCTCATATCTCCATCCAACTGCTTGCCAGAACTGCCATTATTATTGAGTCTAGAGACTACCCCTAGCTGGTAAGGACAGTGTAAGAACACCTGAGCCAGTCTATTCTAGGTTCACAAATAAGACAATCTCTGTTTGGGGGTAAATTTAAGTTGTAAACAAACATACAAAGGAACCAGGGTGACCTTTGGTTTAGGTAAAATGCAGTGAAACATAACAATGGATTGTATTTTTCAGCAAGGGTTTGGCCTGTGTAAGGGCTGATAGCGCCACTTTGATAATGTCCCTGAGGGCCTGGGTTAATTCTGTTCCCTGAGTGGGTTCCTGTCTTGTTTCCCCAAATAAAACCTGCACTGTATGATCATTTGTAGGGATATCCTCATTCTAGGAGAATGAGCCTGCAAATTGCATTTTTAAAAGTAGATGTCTATAAGATGTTATGACAACTTCTTGAACAAATGTCACTGATTGAACTTTCATATCCGTGTTCTTCTTTCCACAAATTTTCTCTACGTCAGGATATTTTATGTGAACAAATTCTGCATGGTCGGGAATGGAGCAATAAATGTCAGTTTCTTAACTATCCTGAATGGGATTCTCTGCCCTCTCTGCTGCATTTCAGACAATCTTTGGAGTCATTAATGAGGGATTATCAGGAAAGAACTAGAATATTTGAGTGGCAGCTAAGGGTGTGACAAATAGCAGATGAATTTAAGTGCCTTTTCCTCAATCTTTATTTATTTATTTTTTTGACAGTCCTGTAGTCTCTGAAACACTTAAAAGATGTTCTTGAGTCAGTCATCGGGAGAATTTTATTTTCTAATTTAGCTCTTACCCTGAATCAGAATGGTTTTAGGGTTTTTCTAAAGTGGCCCCTACACCCTCACTTTGAACCTGTATATGGTAAAGTCAACTTTAACCCTGTTACCTCTTCTCTTTAAAGAGAGTGTTCTCTTGTACTTTATCTAGTCTGAAAACTGCCTCAAGTTTTATTAGCATGGTCATGTTTTTCTTAATATTTTTCCCAATATTAATTCAAAGTTTGTACCTTAAAGCTGTTCATCAAAAAATCTATGTTATATGCCGGAAATAAGCAGAATTCTTCTAGAGGCTCTCGTCATCGGTTTGAGAGACGAAGGAGAAAAAGAAGGTGAAACACTCCACCCCTACGAAATGAAGTGTCAAATATCTATTAAGAGTTCCAACAATAACGCTAAGCACCACAAAAACAGAACAAAACAAACAAACAAACAACCAAAAAAAAAACGCCTTGGTCTTGAGATAGGCACAATGGCAGAGCACATGAAGAGGGAAAAGAAGGGGCCAGAGAGATCACATGGAGGCAAGGCGTCTGCCTTCTCCTCTTCAAACAAAACCACATAACTTGAACTACCTACTCCTGCCTCCCAATTAGAGGGGGAAATAAAGGAGGCATCAGGACCAAACAGGTGTAAGACTACAAAGTAATAGGATAGGTACAGAGGGGACCACATATTCTAGCAGCCCTGGGGGTGAGGGAAGAGGATATGGGAGGTAGGACAAAAACAGAGGAGTAGGGAAGACAAAAACGGTGATGGGAACCCCCCCGATTTTGTGTAAATATGTACCTAAAATATTATTATCAACAATATGTAAGCCACTATGATCAAAATAAAAATTATGTTAAAAAATCTATGTTATATATTAATATAATCATATGCTTATGTTATATGTAATATATTTAATTGTAAATATAAATATAATAAATAAATATAAATGTATAAATATTTTGACCAGATGAGATAATTAAATAAGAATTGCTCAATAAGGTCACAAGCAAATGTCACTTGAGGAAAAACATTTCTATTAAAATGATGGAAAGTTGTTTATGCTAAAGAAGCTTTTAAATATATTTTTAAACACAACCCCAAGAAAAAAAAGTTTATGACATTATTTGAGAGCAAATTAAATGGCACTGAACAAATAAAATTTGTGTGAGAAATAAAAATTTCTTTTGAGGAATGACTTAAATAGGATGAAAGTTATTTACTCTTATTGAATAAACAATAATGGGTTGAATTAATGCTCAATGTAATGATCATTATGGAATAGTTTTAAGTAAATTTTAAAATTAATCTAACATTTGCTTAAAGTAAATGTATACTAAGAGGCTTTGAAAGCCTTCAAATTGCTTATTCAGCACATTTTAAGTTTCTACCCTAAAGAAGCTTTCCTCTGGAACATCAGGACTTTGGTACAATGGTTCCCACTTCAATGAAGCTGATTTGGTTGGACCATCTCAGGCCCTCTCAATTTGGCAAAAGTCCCCATGTCTAGGGCTCATATGCCTGTATGAATATGGCCAGTGCCATTATCTAGTCCATGTCTACCTATCCCAACCACATTATCTTTGCCAGAACCTTATTTATTCCATAAGCTGCATATAAATAGGGGACTGGAGTGACAAGGATATGACGTCTATTAAAAATTCTAAGTTATTGGAACCGGGATGATAACACAGTGGTAGGGCGTTTGCCTTGCACATGACTGACCTGGGACAGACCCAGGTTTGATTCCTGGCACCCCTGAGCCTGCCAGGAGCAATTTCTTTTTTTTTTTTTTTTTTTTTTTTTTTTTTTTTTATTTAAACACCTTGATTACATACATGATTGTGTTTGGGTTTCAGTCATAAAAGGAACACCACCCATCACCAGTGCAACATTCCCATCACCCAAGTCCCAAATCACCCTCCTCCCCACCCAACCCCCGCCTGTACCCTAAACAGGCTCTACATTTCCCTCATACATTCTCAATATTAGGACAGTTCAAAATGTAGTTATTTCTCTAACTAAACTCATCACTCTTTGTGGTGAGCTTCCTGAGGTGAGCTGGAACTTCCAGCTCTTTTCTCTTTTGTGTCTGAAAATTATTATTACAAGGGTGTCTTTCATTTTTCTTAAAACCCATAGATGAGTGAGACCATTCTGCGTTTTTCTCTCTCTCTCTGACTTATTTCACTCAGCATAATAGATTCCATGTACATCCATGTATAGGAAAATTTCATGACTTCATCTCTCCTGACAGCTGCATAATATTCCATTGTGTATATGTACCACAGTTTCTTTAGCCATTCATCTGTTGAAGGGCATCTTGGTTGTTTCCAGAGTCTTGCTATGGTAAATAGAGCTGCAATGAATATAGGTGTAAGGAAGGGGTTTTTGTATTGTATTTTTGTGTTCCTAGGGTATATTCCTAGGAGTGGTATAGCTGGATCGTATGGGAGCTCGATTTCCAGTTTTTGGAGGAATCTCCATATCGCTTTCCATAAAGGTTGAACTAGACAGCATTCCCACCAGCAGTGGATAAGAGTTCCTTTCTCTCCACATCCCCGCCAACACTGTTTATTCTCATTCTTTGTGATGTGTGCCATTCTCTGGGGTGTGAGGTGGTATCTCATCGTTGTTTTGATTTGCATCTCCCTGATGATTAGTGATGTGGAACATTTTTTCATGTGTCTTTTGGCCATGCGTATTTCTTCTTTGTCAAAGTGTCTGTTCATTTCTTCTCCCCATTTTTTGATGGGGTTAGATGTTTTTTTCTTGTAAAGTTCTGTCAGTGCCTTGTATATTTTGGAGATTAGCCCCTTATCTGATGGGTATTGGGTGAATAGTTTCCCCACTCAGTGGGTGGCTCTTGTATCCTGGGCACTATTTCCTTTGAGGTGCAGAAGCTTCTCAGCTTAATATATTCCCATCTGTTAATCTCTGCTTTCACTTGCTTGGAGAGTGCAGTTTCCTCCTTGAAGATGCCTGTAATGTCCTGTAGTGTTTTGCCTATGTGCTGTTCTATATATCTTATGGTTTTGGGGCTGATATCGAGGTCTTTAATCCATTTGGATTTTACCTTTGTACATGATGTTAGCTGGGGGTCTAAGTTTAATTTTTTGCAAGTGGCTATCCAATTGTGCCAACACCACTTGTTGAAGAGGCTTTCCCTGCTCCATTTAGGATTTCCTGCTCCTTTATCAAAAATTAGATGGTTGTATCTCTGGGGAACATTTTCTGAGTATTCAAGCCTATTCCACTGATCTGAGGACCTATCCTTATTCCAATACCATGCTGTTTTGATAACTGTTGCTTTGTAGTACAGTTTAAAGTTGGGAAAAGTAATTCCTCCCATATTCTTTTTCCCAATGATTGCTTTAGCTATTCGAGGGTGTTTATTGTTCCAAATGAATTTCAAAAGTGTCTGATCCACTTCTTTGAAGAATGTCATGGGTATCTTTAGAGGGATGGCATTAAATCTGTATAATGCCTTGGGGAGTATTGACATTTTGATGATGTTAATCCTGCCAATCCATGAGCAGGGTATGTGTTTCCATTTCCGTGTGTCCTCTCTTATTTCTTGGAGCAGAGTTTTATAGTTTTCTTTGTATAGGTCCTTCACATATTTAGTCAAGTTGATTCCAAGATATTTGAGTTTGTGTGGTACTATTGTGAATGGGGTTGTTTTCTTAATGTCCATTTCTTCTTTATTACTGTTGGTGTATAGAAAGGCCATTGATTTTTGTGTGTTAATTTTGTAGCCTGCCACCTTGCTATATGAGTCTATTGTTTCTAGAAGCTTTTTGATAGAGTCTTTAGGGTTTTCTAAGTAGAGTATCATGTCATCTGCAAACAGTGAGAGCTTGACTTCTTCCTTTCCTATCTGGATTCCCTTGATATCCTTTTCTTGCCTAATCGCTATAGCAAGTACTTCCAGTGCTATGTTGAATAGGAGTGGTGAGAGAGGACAGCCTTGTCTTGTGCCAGAATTTAGAGGGAAGGCTTTCAGTTTTTCTCCATTGAGGATAATATTTGCCACTGGCTTGTGGTAGATGGCCTTCACTATATTGAGAAAGGTTCCCTCCATTCCCATCTTGCTGAGAGTTTTGATCAAGAATGGGTGTTGGACCTTATCAAATGCTTTCTCTGCATCTATTGATATGATCATGTGGTTTTTATTTTTCTTGTTATTGATGTTGTGTATTATGTTGATAGATTTACGGATGTTAAACCAGCCTTGCATTCCTGGGATGAAACCTACTTGATCGTAGTGGATGATCTTCTTAATGAGGCATTGAATCCTATTTGCCAGGATTTTGTTGAGGATCTTTGCATCTGCATTCATCAGTGATATTGGTCTGTAATTTTCTTTTTTGGTAGCGTCTCTGTCTGGTTTAGGTATCAAGGTGATGTTGGCTTCATAAAAGCTATTTGGAAGTGTTTCTGTTTGTTCAATTTCATGAAAGAGTCTTGCCAAGATTGGCAGTAGTTCCTCTTGGAAAGTTTGATAGAATTCATTAGTGAATCCATCTGGACCTGGGCTTTTGTTTTTCGGCAGACATTTGATTACTGTTTTAATTTCATCAATGGTGATGGGGGTGTTTAGATATGCTACATCCTCTTCCTTCAACCGTGGAAGATTATAAGAGTCCAAGAATTTATCCATTTCTTCCAGGTTCTCATTTTTAGTGGCGTAGAGTTTTTCAAAGTAGTTTCTGATTACCCTTTGAATCTCTGTCATATCAGTAGTGATCTCTCCTTTTTCATTCCTGATACAAGTTATCAAGTTTCTCTCTCTCTCTTTCTTTGTTAGGTTTGCCAGTGGTCTATCAATCTTGTTTATTTTTTCAAAGAACCAACTTCTGCTTTCGTTGATCTTTCGGATTGTTTTTTGAGTTTCCACTTCGTTGATTTCTGCTCTCAGCTTTGTTATTTCCTTCTGTCTTCCTGTTCTTGGGTCCTTTTGTTGAGCATTTTCTAGTTCTATTAGCTGTGTCATTAAGCTACTCAGGTAAGCTCCTTCTTCCTTCCTGATGTGTGCTTGCAAAGCTATAAATTTTCCTCTCAGTACTGCTTTTGCTGTGTCCCATAAGTTCTGAGAGTTTGTGTCTTTATTGTCATTTGTTTCCAGGAACCTTTTTATTTCCTCCTTGATTTCATCTCGGACCCACTGGTTATTGAGCATGAGGCTGTTTAACTTCCAGGTGTTAAAGTGTTTCTTCTGAGTCCCTTTGGAGTTCACAAATAATTTCCAGGAGCAATTTCTTAGTGCAACCCCTGAGTCCACTGGTTGTGGCCAAAAAACAAAAACAAAGAAAGAATAAAAAAAAATTCTAAATTATTTTTGAATTCATAGAGAGGGGCTGACTGGTTTTCTAGGTCAATCTTAGTACACAAGGGACTAAACATGATTCATGATCTTGACATATTTAACTGACTCTAGAAACAAAAACAGTGGTGATAAAAAACATGCATATGTCTGATTACCTCAGGCTTTATTTGTTGAATTGATGCTTTAATTTGGAACTCTGTCTTTTGTCTAGATTCAAAAGAGATTATTAATTATTTTCTTTCCATCTCCTGTTTCCTCTAGTTTTATGTGATTAACTAAGAAGGACCCTTAGTAGTTCTCAATTACTGGTTTAAAGTATGAGAAGACTTCATCCTGCTGATGCTTAATTTCACTTCTCTTATATTTCTCTGAAGGCATGCTTTCTCTCTCTTTCTCTCTCTCAGACATACATACTTGCATGTGCGCATATTCACTATATAAATTAGTGGGAGAAGACTCAAAAATCACATTTTTCTAATTAAAACCCTTTCAGAAGAAAAAATCATATATTCACTTTATCTCAGTCAAGGTAATGTCATAGCACATTCCCTTTAAACTTCTATTCCTTAGAACTTATTTTGTTGCATAGCAATGCCTACAACTAATGAGCTAAGCTCAAAACAGAACCTTCAAAATACATCGCAGCTTCTCTTGAAGTTTTTGAGCATTCTGGCCTGAAGCTGTTTCAGTGTGTCTGACAATGTGCTGTTGAATCAGCCATCACAAAGGAATCTTAATCTTGCCATAAAGCATCAGCCAGGCATCTTATACTGGGAAAAGTTCTCTAAGTTGAAGATCTAAAATCCCAACAAGTTTTGACGGTAGGCAGTTATTTTGTGCTTGTTTATGGCTTAAACCATGTTGTCAAATAATGTGCCACTCCATTTATGCTCTGATTGATGAGGCCGGAAAAGCCACCAGAATTTCTTGGGGTATATGGGAAATTCTCTGGATTGAACCATCTCAAAGAAGCATGGCAAAACAACATAGTTCAAGATACATTTCCATTGGCAAACCCAACATAGATCAGTGTATAAGACCAACTAATTTATGGACCAGTTGAAATGTGTTCATCAGTATAATTTAATTATCAATGTATAATAGGTCTAACTTGCCCAGCAGCAAAGATTGGAGATCTGGTATTGAGCTAATCCAAAATGAAACTAGATATTCCATGATAGTACAAAAGTTAAGACATTTTCCTTGTATACTACTCACCACCTGGATCCCCCATGCCCTGCCAAGAGTGAGTCCTGAATGCAGAACTAGGAGCAAATCAGTACATTCAAAGGACTGTAAAGTATGGTCAAAGAATACTCCTTCTCCACCCCCCCCCAAAAAAAAACAACAACAACAAAGAATGAAAGCAAAATAATTTACATGGCAACTGATTTAGAGATTGCTAAAATAGAGCTGTTTTCTGTATCAGATCAGGCTGGAGATGAGCTAAGTGATTAAAAATAAGTTAGAGGAAACTGAAGCACGTTCCTATCAGAAGCCAATGCTAGCAGAGTGAGGAAGAAACAAAAAAGTGTTAAAAAGGTAATGGAATAAATCGTTAAGAACTAAATGAAACTTGAGGTTCCTACATGAGTTTTTTGGATCACTTCATGGAAGTGATAACACTTTTTAACTTTTAATGCTTTGTGGAAGCTATAGAATTTCCAAATAAGTTTATTTCAGCTGTCATTCCTTTTGCTTAGATGCCTATCTTGAATTTTACGTTATACATGTTTATATAGATATGTACTCTCTCACACATAACATGCACTTACATAAAATATAAGTGGATACTCAGAGCCCTTTTTCTCTCTTTTCCACACTACAGCAATGGCACGGTCACACTCCTGGTTCCACAGACAAATTGGGATCCTTTTCTTTATGGGCAGATGTGATATTCCTTTTTTTTCTTAGCAATCTTTTATTGGCTATCCTGTGCAAGACAAGGAAACAATTCTATTCTCTTTTCCACACTTTACTTGTTTACTTAATTCATGTTCATTTAGATCATTGTACACCATAATCTAAACAGTTCTTCATGCTGAATTTGACTGTTGTAGAGACCCTTCTCCCATTTCTCTCAGGGATGCAAGCTCCTTATGAGTAGGATAGCAGCAGTATTTAGGAATGATGGATGCTTAATAGATGTTGACCTCATTGGCTGAAGTCAATTTATCTATTTCCTGTTTCCCTCCCAGGGAAATAGCAGAGATCTGGGATTCTCAGAGAACCACCCTGATTGTGTTGACAAGAAGAGCCTTCCTGTCAATGGAGCTGTTCATCCCAATGTGACATGCGGCACTCAGATGTCACTTCCTATTCAAACCAGCTGGACATGCAGCTGCTAGAGGCTGGATGGTGGCAACAGGGTTGGTCTCCTAAGGGAGACAATTCTCAGCCCTTTGGTGTTTTCAACTGGTGAAGGAAGGTGTTCTTTGTATGGCTGAACCCCAACTACAATCATGTTTGTAATCACAGTGCTTATATACATTATAAAAAAAAAGAAAAACTGAAAATAATAAAAATTAGTTACTTCCAACTCAGAGTTTAGGAATGAGAATTTATTGGGGGGCGGGGGAAGAGAACTCTCCCACACAAGGCTGGGCAGAAAGCGAAGTCTTGATGGCGACTGTCCAGGGTTGTGTATGCAAATTAAATGTGTGCTCTTCTATGGTGAAGCTTAGAGTGTCTGTCATATGGGGACTGGAAAATTCTCACTTTTGTTTCTCAATTTGACTAAATTCAGGTCCTCAGAGCCAAAGTTAGGAGAATCTGCTGACAATCATAAATGTTCTAGGAAAGTATTTTAAATCAGAGTCTGTTCCAGCCTCCATGTATCCTAGACTAAGTGTGAGCACCAAAAATTTATGCTGAAAGATTTTATGGAATGAATAACTAAAAGTTGGTATTTTGTGAAAAAATATTGTGTGGCCACAGGGGGCCACTGTGGTACAACGATGAATTGGTGATCATAAAATTACTGAGGTGACTTTATCATATATTGGTACATGACCCTGGAACCCAAAGTTCTTGTTTATGTCACTAGTATAACATTTCTCACACTTGCCTATGCATCACAGCACTTATACTGTAAATCTCCCATGCCTTGTTTATTTCAGCATTCCCATCAGTGATAACACTTCATACTGCGTACAGTAATATTAAGTCAAATGCATGAAAGATTAAAAAAAAAAACAAGGAATGAATGTATGACTGACAGGGGTGGGTTTTACAACTTAGCTTCAATTAGGTATTCATGGTTTCTTAACTCACTCATCTCAGAGGAGCACAGCAAATTTGTTTGGAAAGTTTTGAAAAACCCACCAAGATCAGTGAGTAAAAACAATCACACAGAAGGCACAACTAGCACTCTGAAACTCAGTAAATTCTTAGATAATGATTCATCACACCATTGTGAGATACAAGGATTATCACAAATTGAACTTTATTGTTCTACTTTCTGAGAATTCAAATTCATTTGGCCATTCATATTATAGCAAATAATATAAAGTAGACTTGATATTGGGAAACTATAGATATTGGTGAAGGAAAGGTCATACTGATTGTGCAATTGGTTTTGAACTATTGAATGTCTGAAAGAATTGTATGGTAAACAGCTTTATAAATTAAGGTGTTAAAATTTTTAAGTGTGAATAAATATATATATATATACATATATATATAGGATACCATTCTAAACTTCAACCCCTAGGCACTGTTAAGCACCTGTATCTATGCAAGTTTGAACCATATTTTCTGAATATATTCCAGAAGAATTTTGTTGCTGTTATTATTGTGATATTTTGAGGATATATTAGATAGAAATTCAAGCTTCATAAAAATTATTTTTGACAAAACATATGATGCATATGATCCAGATGATACACAGAGATTCTAATTTCACAACACTTTCCTTAATATTTGTTAATAAGAAAAGTTGGGGCCTATCACTGTAACTTTACTCTCTAATATTGTATTAGTGTGTGGAAAATACCTTAGTTTTACACTCCCATTATGATATATGTATTTCAAGATCATCATGCCAAAAAGTGCTTTGGAATAGATTTGAAATGGATTTTGAAATGTATATTTATGGTAGATTTAGTTAAGAGCAGTAAAACAAATACTTTTGAAAATTATGCATTACCTTTTCGATTTATTTTTAGAATTCTTATGTAATCTGGTTTCAAACTTGCAATCTGCAAAACCAAGAAAGTTGAATTGTTGAGACTATATATTGTTTGACCCAACCATCAGGATAGAAAAAAGATGAATTCCTCTCAGGCTGTCATTTTCTTTTTCTTTCCCCCAGAGCTCAACTACCATAAATAGCACCTGAGTTGATCTATTCCCAAAAGAAGGCAGGTATGGATTAGTGTAGAATTTTTAAGTTGCTAGGAAACAGAAATGCCCCGTTAAAAAAAAATGAGCAGTCTACTAAAAAAAAGAAGTTTGCAAAGCTTCTAATCTCCTTGTTAGAATGTTTATGCCACAGAGGTCCTCCACAGGAAAGCATATTTTACTGATTTCCTTACAGAGAGGAACATGTAGCCTATTATTAGATAGGTAACAATTTCTTCTTAGTCTCTCCAAAGATTTTTGCTTTTAGGAAGAAACAGTGTGTAACTCTTCCTATGCTTTTGTGCTTGAAAATTTAGTGAGAATTATTTTCACACAACATGCTTATTAACCTTGTATTAATTTGAGTATAAGTGAATGCATTATCATACATTACAAAAAGAGAAGAAAAAATTATGTAAGGTTTTTTATGTTCCTTGGATCTTTGAAAATAAAGCAGCTAACAATATTTTAAAAAGACAGTGAAATGATTGCAGGAAAATGTATTTTTGAAAGACTATTGGACTATCCATTAAGAGACCATGTAATCATCACAGCTGCCAACAAAGTAAGAATCGTGGCATTAATATGCTAAATGTCTTGGATTTTTAACTTTCTCATATAAATGCTAGAAGTGTGTGTGTGTGTGTGTGTGTGTGTGTGTGTGTGTGTGTGTATGACTGCATGTGTGTTGGAGCAGCAGGTTATAGAACGCAAGATTCTAATTCTCATCTAGATGGAGATATTTCACTTACACATCCAACCCATCATGTATAAATACAATATTGTTTATTGGACAGACTCTACAGCAATATAAGAATCTATCTCAATAAGTAGTAATAGGAAGCAGGATTTAAACCAGGAAGCCTAGACAGGAATCTGGGCTGTGAATGAGTATGTACAACTTGACCTAAAAAGTTACAAGCAGAGATGGGGGTGCTGCTTTTTGGTGCCAAGTTAAAAAATTAAAAAATGTCTGCCAATTCTGTCACCTCTTCTTTCTATAGTCAAGCCTTAAGAATTAGCTATCACCAGACCTATGTTTATGAAAGGCAGATGCAGGCATCTTTGATTTCAGAAAATCCACAATGTAACAAGAATAATAAAAAATAATAATAATAAAGAAGCAGGTAATAAAATATTTTCAGGCAATTATAAAACTGGAAATAAGGACAGGACTAAGCATAATGGTTTTATAACACTGAATTAATTTTCCAACTTATGATGATCTCCTTCTTTTTTCTACTCCTTATATTTGTAGCCTGACACTATAAAACAATTTTTTCCATGGCATAAAAAGCAACCACCAATGACTATCTAGATCTCTAAGGAATCAACAACTTGTATAGGATGAAATGTTCTTGTAAATCTATAGTAAAGGTTCAGAATTTTCTTTTGGTTGGTTTAGTTAGGTTCTTCTAGCAAACACAAAAGTATGTCATATGAAATGTTATTTTCCTTTTTCAAGCAAGGGCAATTTGCTAATTTTATAACTTCCTATTTCCTCTTTTTGGTTAAGAATAAATAGATGGGTTCAAATGCATTCCTAATATAAAATATGGGATTATCAGAAGCACTCAAAGATACTAGGAATTATTTACCTTGAATAGTAAAAAATGAGAACTATATATTAACAACCTTTGTTTTTGGAAAACTCTGTCAAGTTCTTTAAGTACCTATGCAGAATTTTATATGATCCTTATATTAAAAAAAAAAAGAAGTGAGTGAAGCCAAAGCAATAAATTTAGGTTTGCTAAGTTGGAAAGACTCATTATTGATTACAAAGAGACTATTTCTTTTTGCCTCAATTTCAAAGAAATAAAATTTCACTTAATCAGTAGGCATCAGATTCACAATTCAGGTTAAATATATTTTTCCTGTTTCAATAAGCATCTCTTGAATCTTTTATTTGGGGAAAAATCTCTTGAGCAGTACTTGTGGGAGGTGTTGGGTACTAAGGACATTGGAGGCTGAGATGTATCCTAGATTCTACACCAGTAAGAGTGCCCTAAGCTGCTATGATGTGCAAGTCATCCCTGCAGTGGTTGAGAACTATGTGGGGATAGGAATGAGGTTGACTACATGAAAATCACATACCTTAACCCCCTCACTCTTTCTAACACCCCCAACCCCCCTGAATATTTTCAGTCTCTAAATATTTTCAGGAAACAAAGTTGTCTTCTTTCACTTTCTACTAACCTGCACCAAGACATATCCTATTAACATTCTTTTAATTAATGACTTTTCTTTTCTTTCCCCTAACTTCTTTTATCTTGGGTGGGGATGTCACACCCAGTGGTTGTGCTCAGAGGTTATGCCTGGCTCTGCACTCAGAAGTCGCTCTTTGCAGGCTCAAGGGACCATAGGGAATGCCGGGACAGGGAATCAAACCACAGTCTGCCCTGTGTTGACCACGTGCAAGGCAAAGGCCCTACAGCTGTGCTATCTCTTCAGCCCCTCCCCTAACTTCTTAAATTTTTTTCTGTGCTCTAATATTGCATCTAATTTTCTATATTTTAATTTCTGACATGCTTTTCATTTTGACTGTGAGTATCTCTATTCTTATGCTGCTTTTTATACAACAAACCATGATGTAGCAATTGTCATACTATCAATTCTGCTAGTCCCATTGCCTAGTTAAAACCCTTGAGCACTTAGTGATTTGCTTTTTTGGTTAATCAATGATGAGGGATTGATTTTGTTATAAAAATAGATAATCTTGAATTATATTCAAAAACATCTAGACCTTTGTAAGATCTAATGAATATAGTATATATAATCGGCTGGTCTTTACCCGGCTTCAAATGGAGCAGCATAGCCAATAAGGTCAATGGTCAGCTTCTTGGTATGGCAGGCACATTAATGAGTTCAAGGTCATACATTTGATTTTGATTCAATGAACCTTTCCCCATTCCACTGCTGTGGTCTGAATGTTGAAGCATGACAACCATCCAAAAAATAAAGGTAAACTCAGGCTGGGTAGAGGTAGGGGAAATCAGTATGGTGAATGGTACAAGGATTCATAAAACCTCATCAGAAATAAAGGAAACAAAACAACTTATAATGTAGCAGGTAAGTGATAGTTCAACAGAGGGGAATCCGACAGAGTTTTAGTGCTAATAAGATTCTTGGAATGCTGTGTAGAAGTGATCGGTGACAAAGTCATGAATGTAGAGAGAATGCTAAGAATACCATTAACACCAACCTCACCAACCTCTGTTTTTCACTTCTTCCAAAATTTCATAATAATGTCAGCCCATTGTGGTCACAGAAAATCTGATGAGAAAGTTCTATGGAAGACCACCAAGCTCAGTGAGACTAAATAGTAACCCAGTAACCCAGAAGTTCAACTAACACCTTGTCTGCATAAGGGCAGCCTAAGGCAGTGGGTGAGAAACTGGAGACCCTGATGGGATTAGTGTTTAAACATTTACTGCCTGGAAGAACTGTATTATGAACAACTTTGTAAGCAAGATTTTATAATAAAAAGACAAAAAAATATCAATGGGTGCTGTTTTGACCATAGTAAGAATCAAAAGACACTGATTAAAAAGTTAGACAAAAGTCCTAGTGCAGGCCCTGAACTTTTGAAGAAGTAGTGACCATCAGATCACAGAGATCCCATTTACTCACCTGAAAAAGACCCCCCCCCCCCGTAAAAGTTATCAAAGGGCTAGGTTTAAAAGAAAGAGGAAGATGGGAGAATGGCTTTGTTTTGGGTTAATCACTAGATGTCATCTATACTCACCTACCTCCATCTGGATCCATTGGCTTAGAGTCTGGCTTCTATATTGTACATCAAGGACTCATGATGGTTTTCTTTTTCTTTTGATGTTCTCTCTTATTTTTTAAAAATAAATTATTTAATTGAATCAGTATGAGATACAGTAACAAAGCTGTTCATGATTGAATTGTAATCATACAATGTCCAACACCCTCCACCAGGGCACATTTCCTGTCACCAATGTCCCCAGCTTCCTTCTTGCCCACCCCACAGCCTGCCTCTGTGGCAGACTAATCCAATAAATGACGTATGCATTTCCACTAATAAAAAAAAATCCTCTTTAAAGTAGTAATAAATTAGAACATAAGACATAGTTCGTGTTTATTCTTTTTGCAAGCAAGGATTTGCTAATTTTTTTGTTAGCAAGGATTTGTAATTTTTCTTTGTAACCATGCATATGCCATCTATCATTTTGAGATAAAATAGAATGAATATTTACTATCTAGGAAAGGGATCTTCAGTCACAAGGTGATATGAATTAATTCAAGACTCTTTTCCAGAAGGATTTTTTTTTTTTGGTGTGGACATATCCAGGAGTAAGTAGTGGCTCTATTCAAGAATTACTCCTGGCTATTCTCAGAGGACAATATGGGATGTCAGGGGTCAAATCCAGTAAGTTGTACACCAGGCTAACACCCTACTCACTACACTATTATTGCTCCAGCCTCTCAGAATTTTTGCTGAAAAAAAAAAGTAGACAAGAATGTCACAACCACCACAAAGACTGAAGGTGAAGATACTAGGTGGGAGCAGTTATATTTGATGAAAATTAATTATGTTTTCCATATAGCTTTTTTTTGGAAGACTGGTTCACAAAGCATACAAAATAGAGTTAAAGCAAAATATCCAGCTGTTGTTCTGAAAGAGAAGAAAATACTTATTATTTTATTTTTAGGATTATTCATTCATGAATCTTTGTTTTTGTTGTGTGTGTGTGTGTGTGTGTGTGTGTGTGTGTGTGTGTATAGGGGGGTTTCACACTCCCAGCTCTACTAAGGGCTTACCCCTGTCTCTATGCTCAGGAATCACACTTCAAATAATGAATATTTTCATTTATTTAAAATATAAAGGCCAGTTTGTGACTCTTAACTAAACATTGTTTTGATCTTAATTATTAGAAACCTAAGTATGGTTCAACATAGTACTGAAAATCAAGGTAAGAGACAAAATTTAAGGACTAACACACACATTCATACAACATGCTCATATGTGCTCTGTGTGTAAGAGAAAGAAGAGAGACGGGTGTGTGTGTGTGTGTGTGTTTGTGTGTGTGCACGCACATGTGATAGTATTGAATAATATTGAAAATTCCTTAGCTTAACCCAATGCCACAATAACAAAATCTACAAAGCCTTTTTATTTTAGAATGTATTTATTTAAACCAAGACCAGGATTCACATCCTTTCTCTTTTTTTTTATGACTCTTTAATCTCATTCATCTGATAATATCTTGCCTTCCCCACTGAGATTTTTCCATAAAATATGACACATTCTAGATGTGTTTACTGGATTCCTTGGGGTCATTTAACTTTCTCTGTTATGTTAGATTTCACTTGTAAATTACAGTTAAATTTCAAGGTTTGGAAAGGTTCAGTATCTCAACAAGGAAGTTTTATAGATGCTGGGGGTTCTTCCCTTAAATCACACCCGAATGCAGTGCTCTGACTCAAGGGATGCTTAGCACTTTTGTGTTCACAGGAGGGTGGGTTTATTCCTTTTCTAGAAAGCTCAGTATTAACATTTCCTTTAACTAACAGTTCAATTCCTACATATTAGTTTCTGTGTCACAAAGCCATTACTTGTTAATGTCTTCAAGACTGTCACATGCAAGAGCCCTAGAAGGAAGATCAAACCTGTAAAAACATAGCTCCAAGCTCCAAAACTAGGACCTGGACAGATGCGGGTATGGAAGCAAATGATAATGCAGGAAAAAATCCACATAGTGAAAGGTTGCAAGAACAGGTTCAGAAATTCCAACACTCAAGCCAGGAATTCTACCACACAAGCCTTCTTCTAAGAAGAAAAGCAGCTTAGTGGAGGAAGAGTGAAGAATGAATTCTTTCCTTCCTCAAACTCAGGCATTATTAGTAAGAACCAGACCACACCTTAGGTGGAGAAGAAATACTAAGTAAAGAGGGATTCAGTAATCACATCACCAGATTATACTCTAGGGTGAAGTATGAATACTGATTAAAGTAGGACCAGTAATCCATCAAACCTGGATATAGCCAGCACAGTCTGATGTATTATGTAGTTTGTTTTTGGATAAAAACACACATGGTCTTTGGAAACTACCTGACTTAGCTGTGACTCATGGCTTTAGGACTGAACTAGTTCTAGGAATAAGACTGGCTATGTGGAACACAGGCTACAAATAGTCAAGTTGTGATTCAAAAAAAAAAAAGTGCTGAGGAAGTTTCTCAGTAGCAGAATACTTGCTTTGTACAATCAAGGGTTTACTCCCTACCCTAGAAGAAAAAAAAAATGACCCAGAAAATATATTTGAAAGTAAAATTGGAATAAGATCAAAATGTACTTGTATATTACATAATATAATTAGAATAATCCAGTAGTTAAAATTCTTCATAATTATTAGAGACTGTTGGAGAATGGCATAAAGAAAGAAAAGTTTAAGAGGTCATGATTCTTTGGTTCTGTTTCAAGTGAATGCAATGAAGCCAACAGAACATTTCTTTTCTAATTCCTGAGCCAGTCCCAGACAGCGAGATACAGGGATATGTCTAGGACAGCTGTAAAGAAATGTCTTGTTACGGGAGTATGGAAAAATCTCCCAATTTAGAGAAGAGCAGAGATGTGACCATTGACCCTATGCAGTTATTCTGAGAGTTAACCGGTCAGGTGATTTTACCAAATGCTAAATGCACCAGAATAGCTGTCACTCACCACCTCATTCCTTTTGGGATTCTAGATAATATTGTCATTTGTACTGACATTCAGACTCCTGGTGATTGTTTTCTAAATATTTTGAGGTTATCCTTTTAAGGTAAGCTAGAAAATATATTTCCAAAAGAATCACCATCTCCTTAAAGAAAGGTGGTTAGGAAAAAAAAGAAGCAAAATTATCTCATATCTTTTCAAAGTACCTTTGCTTTCTTGTGATCATTTTCAGCCTGGAAATGCAATTTGTTCTTTTCTTGAAGTTTTCTAAAACTTTTGTATTTACTAAGACTGCTTTCAATTACTGTCTTCGTTGATACCGGTTGAATGCCAGCCTCTGGTGGCATTTCACAAGATTTTATTAAAGTTTTCATTCCCTTATGTTTAATGGCATTACATGAAAAGAAATGACAGTGCTGTGAGTTGCTTGGAAGTTTAATTGCAAGGGCCACTTGCCTGTTCAGATACCTTTAAAATTATGTAAGGAAATCATAACTCCTGGCAGCAAACTAAGTTTTTTTTTTTTAATAATGTAGAACATTTCAAGAACCTTATACACTATTTGATGAAGAAGACAGTTTCAATTGAAATCTAGCAATTGGGAGTAGATTGTCTCAAAGAAAAGGAAGGAAAATTTGGGCTTACCACAGAGGAGCTCTAGACACGGTGAACTTTACAGTTCCTCATTTTTTTCTGAAAAAAAAAAAAAAAGTATAGGAAAAAATTAGTCATCAGTTTTCTGGAAGCAAAATTTCCAATAAAGTTCAGCGACATCGGTTGCCATTTTGTTCACCCAACATCATTGAATAATAAAGTGTATGGTATATAGCAAAGTAAATTAAATCAAGTTTGAGAATCCTTTCCCATGTGCTTGTTGGACTGGGGAGAGGTCTTTGACCCATTAGGTTTAATGACTCATTGAGGGGTTTCTGTGAAAGTTAGACATTTTTATTTATGGAGGTCAAATATTTAAATAAACTAAAGGATTTCCCAAAGGCCCAAGAAAAGGATTGTATTAAGAAGGGTGAGCCGAGAGAGAAGGGGTTGGGGGTGAGAGAGAAAGACGATCCCAATGGGTTATAAAAGCAAGGGTAGTAATTGTCATTAGTTTTTCTTAGAATTCTCAATCGGCTGTTTTCCTTTGAGATTTCTGATGCTTGCAAGCTCTTGGCCTTGTTGACCTGACTTTGGTCACATCTCTCGTATAAAGGGTGGCATGATACTGGAGCATCAAAGACCCTTAGTCAACTAGATTATTGCTTATCCAGGTAACTGCCATCTAGTGTTGGGAATGGATGATCCTAGAATTACAGGAAACAGGATCCAGGACTTTTTACACTTTAAAGACTGGGTGTTTGTTTGCTGTTGTTCTTGTTTTCTATTGGTGCATATATGTTGGATCAGTTCATTGCTAAGCCAAAGTTCACAGATTTCCCGATTTACAAAATCTCAAAGTAAGACTGACATGGTGACTCATTGGGAAGGCCCATGCTTTGCATGTATGAAAATGTAGGTTTCATCAACAGCATTGGGAAAGTTAAAAAAAAAAAAAGATTATTTTCAACTACTTTGAAGACTACTTGAAGATCTGGCCTGATTATTTAAACAGGTGCAGTATGAATGGTAATTTACCCCTTTTTATACTGGCTGTGCTGTAATATTTTATAGAAAATTCAGATTAGCCTCTTAAAATCACTCAAAGAAATCTACAAGAAGTTATGGCAAGAATTTTGCACCAGAAACTTGAACAAAATATCTTCTTGAGAACCTAAAGAGCTTACGTTTTTTGAGTCTGTTGACTGAATGTTTCCACTTGCTGAACTACAAGGCTGAATCCTGTGACTCAGGTCCAAACTGGGTGGATTCAGAAAGTGAATATTCCTTCTGGAATGACATCCCAGTTTCTTCAAGTGTCTGATTTTATCTTAATGAATCAGCATAACTCTTAATATTTTCCAAGGATGTTCTGGTAATAAAAACATCCAAATCACAATATTGGATGAACCTGTACACCTTATTACAATGTTGGGAAATAACTCATGTTCATTTTAAGTGCACAACCATACAAGTCAAAATATGAATGCTCCCACATACACAAACTTACAATCAACCTTAAACCACTCATTCAGTCAGAGAGAACTAATTTAATAATGAGTTTACAAACTCATACATTTTTTTCTTCTTAAATTTTGGATTACTTATTCTGTTATCAAGTAGGGGTAGTGAAGTACAAAGTATATCATTAAAATCTATGCTGACATAAGCCCCAGAACAATCCATCAGGGTGCTGACACATTCAGTACTTATATGTAGGGCCAGAAGAGGACTCAAAGAGTTGGGGTGCATAATTTGCACACATAAAGTCCAATCACCACTACTGCATGTTTCCCTGATCACCTTTGGAGCAACAGTTAGCACTGAGCAAGGACCATCCTTTGAGAACTACCAGATGTGGCCCCAAACCAAACCAAACCAAACCCTCCTGTATCTTATTAGGTGACTAATGGAAACAGCTTCCAGAATCAGAGTAACACAAAGGCTCTCTTAGTGAGTGAACTTGATTAAAATGTCACTGATAATTTTCAAACATAAAATCCTGAAAAACATCAATATAAGAATCATTCAAAAGGCAAAGGAATTTGGTTTTTCTTGAAACTTAAGAGGGAAGATGTTAATTTAATCCAAAATATATTTTGGACAAATATTTACACATACAAATGATTATCAAATACAGGTCAGGATAATACACTTGATGTAGTATACTCTGATATAGTATCCATAATATAGTATATCATTTAGAATGTAGTATATTCTGAAACTAGTGAAGGTGAGTAGAATAATACTGAAATATATACGAGGGATTTATCAAATTATACTGCATAAAATCTTATACAGTTGCACCATATAAAATATAATAAAGCCTAGAATGTGTCCAATACATGTATATTGTGGAAAACTTCCTTATGATGGTACACTAATTTTAAAGCACAGTTCTATAAGGAGTTTTATTTAATGCCACGAGACAGAGAACAAGTGGGAAAAATCTTTGCCTGGCATGTAGCTGACCACAAATCAAAGCTCTAGTACCATATGTAGTCCCCCGAGTACTGCCAAGGGTTTTTGACTGAGTACGAGATCAGAATGGGACTGCAGAGATAGTTCATAGTACATCATAAGTTAAGGGGCTTGCTTTGCACATGACTAATCCTCTAATCCTGATTTTATCTCTGGCACTACAATTGGTTTCTTGAACACCACCATAAGTGATGCCTATGCACAGAGTTAGGAGTGAGTACTGAACACTATCAGGTGTGTCCTTCAAACTAAAGTCTGTATGAATAGATAATTAATTTTAAAAATAAATTCTGGATGCTAAATAATGTTGAGGTGACCAAAAACAGAGAGATAGAGAGAGGAGAGAGAGAGAATAAGAAGAGAGATTGACCAAACAATTGCTGCAAAGTGATGATCAAATCAACTCAATGATCAGCAGAATCCTGCCAGACCACACCACAATGTTATTTAACTCAGCAGAACCCAGACTCAGAAAAACAGAATCCACAGGGACGGTATTGACAATCGCTCTTGACTGCTTCTACATAGCACACAATTTCCGAGCTATTTATACTTATGTATTTTGGCCTCTGACTATAGCAGAAGAAGGCTCTGTGCCTCTTATATTTTTCTCAGGCTCACAGTGCACAACAGTAACACACACAGGGAGTCAACAATTGCCTCAACACTTTTCTTTCATAAAGAAAAGAATGTAAACCTTTGTTATTTTTTGTTTGTTTATGGGCCACACCTGATGATGCTCAAGGGTTACTCCTGGCTCTGCACTCAGAAATCGCTCCTGGCTTGGGGGACCTAGAATTGAACCCAGGTCTGTCCTGGGCAGCAACATGCAAAGTAAAGGCCCTACTGCCTACTGCTGTGCTATAGCTTTGGCTCCAGAAAATAATGTAAACCTTTGTAACCTTTCAGGCAACATCAGGAAAATCTCAAAGACAGTTTCATGGGAAGAAAATAAATGCTGAGTTGGGGCTGGAGAGGTAGTAGTTGAGTAGAATGCTTGCCTTGTACTACCCCTTTGACCTGGGTTTGGTTCCCAAAACCTCATCTAGACTTCTGGGCTCCAAGAGAGTAGCCCTTTAACCAAAATGACAAAAAATTAAAATTAAGCATAGTGTTAAATTGAGTTAAATTTAGTTTTTTCATAAGAGATGGATCTTTGTTTCCATAATAATTGTGTGTCTAAACACAATTCTTATATAAACACTACTTGGGTAGGACAGCAGATCCTTTTCCTTCAGGAAGATCATGCAGAAAATCAGGAATAATCCTGGTTAGCCACTGGCTAAGTGACACCAGGATCTAAGAGCATTTTCTATAACAAAAAGAAAAATAAGCACTAGTCTTATATCACTATTATCTAACTCAAACTCTCTTGGAGACTTTTAATTTTTTGAAGGGAGTGAGTCACACACTTAGCTGTACTTGACAAATTCCTGGTTCTGTGCCCAGAAATTCCTATGGTGGTGCTCAGGTAATCTTAAGTGGTGCTGGCAATGGAACTGGGTCAGCCACATGCAAGGCAAGAACTAAAACATCTCTACTGTTATTTTACTCAGGCCCATTCTTTAAAAAGCTCATAATTAATTCTTTTAAACCTATTTGATAGCCTTTATCAAATTTCTATATAGTATCTACATTATTTTTCTCAATGTAGAGTAACTGTCATTTTTAGTAGAAAAGTATTTCTCTTATGAACAAAAACTCAACAGACTAAATTGAACATCTTTTTTTTTTTTGGTCTTTGGGACACACTTGATGATGCTCAGGGGTTACTCCTGACTATGCTCTCAGAAATCGCTCCTGCTTGGGGGACCATATAGAAAACCGGGGGATCAAACCCTGGTGCATCCTAGGTTAGTGAGTGCAAGGCAAATACCCTACTGCTTGAGCCACTGCTCAGGTCCCAAATATCTTTTTTATTTTTTTAATTATATTCAGGTCTTTAGTAACAGTAAATTAGGACCATTCCCACCACCAGTCTTGACCTTCCTCCACAATAGTTCCCCAAATGCATCCCAACCCTCCACTTCTAGCCCCCTGGACTACTAGTGTAACAGTTCCATTTTGTGTTTAGCTTGTTATAGTTTGGGTCTCTTGATTATGTTGTCATTGACTTTGGTTTGGGTATTTAGATATTAATTTTCCACTCAATGTTCCTGAGACCACTTGGCCCCTGATCCCCATTCACTTCTTTTTTCTGTTCTCAATTTGTAAAAAGATATAGAAATATGAGTCAGAGGCAGAGAGCATGGCCACCATCCCTTTTAAGTCTCTGTGTGCCCAATCACCCAGCAGGAATCGACCCCACATTCCCTTTTTCCTGCTGAGCCAGCCTAGACACACCAAGGACCATAATCTCTCCAGGACCCACACCCGGACCCACACCCGGTAAGATGTCCCCACCCAACAAATATAGGGCCAATTCCTGCTGGGTGATTGAACACCCAGAAACTTAAAAGGGACAGTGGACATGCTCTCTGCCTTTTTTCTGCTGAGCCAGCCTAGACACAACAAGGACCATAATCTCTCCAGGACCCAAATCGGGTAAGATGTCCCCACCCAATGAATTGGGGCCGATTCCTGCCACGTGATTGGGCACCCAGAGACTTAAAAGGGATGGTGGCCATGCTCTCTGCCTTTTTCCTGCTGAGCCAGCCTAGACACACCAAGGACCATAATCTTTCCAGGACTCACACCTGATAAGATGTCCCCACCCAACGAATGTGGGGCCAATTCCTGCTGTGTGATTGGGTACCCTGAGACTTATAAAGAATGGCAGCCATGCTCTCTGCCTCCTTTCTGATGAGCCAGCCTAGACATACCAAGGACTATAATCTCTCCAGGACCCACATCCAAAAAGCGGGCCACTCCGCTTCATTCTGCAACCGTGCTTATCTTGTAACCCCTGAATTCTATTTCTGCACATTGTAAGAAGCAATCTACAGTCTTACCAATGGAGTAATTTTGCAGTACACCCCCATATTTACAGAAATCAAGTTGGCTCCTCTAATAATCTAAAATGTAGGAAATAGCTAGGTATCCTCTCAAATAAGAAGTTTAGAGTAAAATTATAAAAAATGTTCAGGCAGCTCTAAAAAGCATTGATAGACTTGACTGGAGCACAATTAAGCATCAAGAGGATTTGTCAACTAAAATTAAAAATTTTCACACTGAACTAACAGATCAGAAAAACTGAGCTTATGCAATTGTTGCCAGGCACGGGGTTTGGGGAGACTCCATGCTGGAGGCTTTCTCCCTAGGCTGGGGAGTGCTGGGAGGCTTGGCAGGCCCCATAGGCTAACCCCTCTTTTTCCCCTGGACTCTAGGCCCTCCCTGGGTGCCGGCTCAGGTGGCCAGAAGTGGGTTCAGGTGGATTCTTAAGGGTACTCAGGCTTCCCCCCTCCCTCCATACTCTAGGGGGAGAGGTGCATGGGGAGGAGGGTGGGCAGACATCTGGCTTCTGGTTTCCTCTTTGATTCTGGAGACCAGCTCTTGCCAGGTATGGGGTTTGGGGAGGCCCCATACCGGAGCCCTTCTCCCTAGCCTAGGAAGCGCTGGGAGCCTTGGCAGGCCCCCAGCTGTCCTTGTCTTTTCCCCCTGACTCCAGGCCTTCCCTGGGTGCCAGCTCAGATGGCCAGAAGTGGGTTCAGGTGGACTCTTAGTGCTCCTCAGTTTCCTCCCTCCCTTCGTACTCCGGGGGGGGGGGAGGTGCATGGGGAGGAGAGTGGGCAGACATCTGGCTTCTGGTTTCCTCCTTGATTCTGGAGACCAGCTCTTGCCAGGTATGGGGTTTGGGGAGACCCCATACCGGAGCCCTTCTCCCTGGCCTGGGGAGTGCTGGGAGGCTTGGCAGGCCCCCAGCCTTTCTTGTCTTTTCCCCCTGACTCCAGGCCTTCCCTGGGTGCCAGCTCAGATGGCCAGAAGTGGGTTCAGGTGAACTCTTAATGGTCCTCAGGCTTCCCCCCCTACCTCTCCCTACACTAATGGGAATGCCCTTTGGGAGGAGGGCGGGCCGTCCCAGCACTGGTTTATGTTGGGACAGTCACTGGAATTTTTTTCTCCTTGTTATCTTATTGATAGTATTGTATGCATATATTTTATATATCCATAACATCCATCTTGTATTGTGACCTTGATACTGCCCTACAGAAAAAGAAAGCCTGTCTTGAGTACAGGTGTGGGTGGGGTGGGGAAATTGGTGGTGGGAATCCTGCATTGGTGAAGGGGGGTGTTCTTTACATGACTATAATCATAAAACTACAATTATATTTGTAATCACGGTGTTAAAGATAATTTATAAAAAATATGGGACAGAAAAATGATTCAAGTTCTATTGTTCTATGGAAAAGCAGGAACCCTTAACTAGAATATAAATAAAATTAAAAGATGAAAAGTAAAAAGAGGGGAAAGGGGCAGATGTGGCTTTTTTTTAGTTTTTGCATAGGCATATCAAACATTTGGGAAATTAGAAAGAAAATTTCTTTGACCTAAGAGATACAGGGTGTCTCCACCCATGAAGCATATTGTCAAAAGATCAACTACAGACTCCAGGTATGTTGGTTGTCCAACCCCAAAGTCACTTTTTAAGGTCCCAGAAAAAATTCTGCTCAGTAAAGGTTGACAAAGTCAGTCTTCTGTAGTTAGAAATCTTGGTTTTTGTACAGTCCTAGGATGAAGCCTAGGATAAACTCTTCCTTTGTGGTCCCAGGATAAGTTCTGCTTTGTCGCAGTTGTTGTAGACAGTCTTTTGTAACTAGAGATATTGGTTATTGTACAGATCCTAATTAGGGAAGAGCATCTTCTGATTTCATGTCACCATTGGGTGGTGATGTAGGGCAACCTGCCCTTAGATCAAGTTGTTGTTGTTTCTTCATTCTCAGAGTGTCTTATGGACCTACCTTGAGGCAGGTTTTGTCAGGGCAGCATTCAGTTCTCCCCCAATGGGAATTTGAATCCTGGTGCTGGTGCTATGATCTGTGCCTGTACCTATATAAGGATCTGAGGTTTGGGGTTGAGTGATCAATGTCTGATCCATTGAGGCCCAAGTCAGGTCTATATGACAAATGATCAGGGTGTAAGGCAGCCCTGCACTATAAAATACTTACAGTCTTATCCCTCCCTATTAGATAAGAACTTCTTTCTATATGTAAGATTTCCGAATTTTAGTGTGTCTAAGCAAAATGGAACAATACCACATGATACTCCTGTTGCATGTGGGAGTAAAAATAAAAAGCTAAACAGTTCTTTAACTTGACTGTAACTTGAGTTTATAACCAGACCAAGACTTTTCTACAAAAATTTTTTACTAAGCAGATAATATTGGGCATCTTTGTTGTCACCATTTCTTCTAACTGGTGCTGGAGTCATAGACAGTGGTAGGACATTTGCCTTGCATGTGGCTGACATTAGCCATACCTGGGTTTGATACCTGGAATCCCATATAGTCCCCAAAGCCTGTCAGAAAATATTTCTGAGCACAGAGCCAGGAATAACACCTGAGCACTGCCAGGTGTGACCTAAAACCAAACCAAAACAAACAACATTAAAAAAAAACACTTAAAATTGATTCTGAGTCAAATTCATACATATTATATATAGCTTTTAAGCCTGGATAACTTTTATTTTACACACAAAACTAGAATATATATATACACATTTTTCTACACAGGTTCTGCAGAATGAGGCAGACATTATGAATACATAACTCACAACATTTTAGAGTCATGAATATCCCGTCCAGTTTAACTTCATAGTTTGCCTAACTGAAGAGGTTCACAATTAGATGTAAATAAAGGTTGCTTGCCAGAAAGCATATTAAAACATGATGCATTTTAAAAATGTGCTTATTAATATGCTAATATCCCATTTTAGAAACTAGGTAACTGATACATTTTATTAAATGCACTCAATTTATTATAAGATAACTAATCTTTATGTTTTTTTTAAAAACTGAAAGTTTATTGGAAAGTTAAAGGTATTGGGGCCAATCAAAACCCCAATGAGAGAGGGTCAGAAGTAGGGTTTAATTATGGGAGAGGCAAAGCAGAGAGAAGCTAGGGGCCTTATAGCTAGCTCTCTAGGCTGAGAGAGAGAGAGAGAGAGAGAGAGAGAGAGAGAGAGAGAGAGAGAGAGAGAGAGAGAGAGAGAGAGAGAGAGAGAGAAACCCACAGTTACAGTAAGAGCAGGTGTCAACCAGAGAAAGCTTGAGAAAGAGAAACAGTAGCAAAAGCAGCAAAAGCAGCTGGAACAGGGAGGCAGGCAAGCAGTTTCTCAGGCAATCCTGCCAGGGTCCCCAGCACTTCTGCTCTGGCCTTATATTCCCCTGTATCAACTACCCTCCATTGGCAGTTACACTGGGAGGCTCATAACTAATGTTATCATCCTTAAAGGAACAGGAGCATACTTAAAGCAGAAGGACTTAATGCTGAGTCTCTTCTTTTAAAAAATCTTAGGGCTTCTTTCATATAAAGAGGAAAGACATTCTCTAGCTAAGGGAAACAGTATAGTATTAAGATCATTCTGATTTTCTTGTTGGTTTTCTAAATGGGAAATCTAGGTTTTATTGTTTCTTATCAGTGGCAGGAATGCTTAGGATACATGCAAGGATATGTGCTCTTTCTTTCTTCCTTCTTTCTTTTTCTTTGTTCCTTCCTTCCTTCCTTCTCTCTTCCTTCTCTCTTCCTTTTCTTTCTCTTCTCTTCTCTTCTCTTCTCTTCTCTTCTCTTCTCTTCTCTTCTCTTCTCTTCTCTTTTCTCCTCTCCTCTCCTCTTCTCCTCTCTTCTCTTCTTTCTCTTCTTTTCTTTTTTTTTGTTTTTGGGCAACACCCAGTGACGGTCAAGGTTACTCCTGGCTATGTGCTCAGAAATCATTCCTGGATTGGTGGACCATTTGGGACCCTGAGGGATAGAATAACGGTCTATCCTAGGTCAGCCTCGTGCAAATCAAACGCCCTACAGCTGTGCCACCACTCTGGCCCCTCTCAAAAGTCTTAAGTATTGCCTTTTAGTCTCCTTGAGTCTAAAATGGGGCCTATGGCACAAGCATCTCTTTGCCTGCACTAGTCCAGGAGGTCTGCAGTTCGATCCCCTGGCGTCCCATATGGTCCCCCCAAGCCAGGAGCAATTTCTCAGCTCATGGCCAGGAGTAACCTCTGAGCGTCAAACGGGTGTGCCCCCACCCCCAATGTAGAATGGTGCAATTAGAGCTATAGCTCAGCGGGGAGGGCATTTGCCTTACTAGTGGCTGACCCATGCTCATTCAACAGTATACCACATGGTCGCCCAAGCCCACCAAGTACAATTCCTGAGCAGAGTCAAGAGTAACCCCTTTAGCAGAGCTGAGTAGGGCCCCAAAATCCAAATAAACAAAAACAAAAATGTAAAATGGTAGTAATTTAAAAAAAAACAAACAAACAAAGGAGATTGTTCACAGCAGCTGGCAAGGGGAAACTGAGGCTTCTTTTCTCCTCTCCTTCTTAAAGATGAAACCCTGACTGCAGTCAGGAGACGGGTCACCGAGACATCCTAGCTACTATCTGGGGACTTTGGGGGCATGAATTGGGCCCAGCACAGTCAAGGATTCTGAGGATGAGGACTGTCCACAAGTTGATGATAACATGGTTCAGTCAGAATCTCTGAGGTTCCATATTAACCACCCTCTGTGAATGGCTTACAGCTTGGAAGAACCAATCTGGCTGCCTCCTGCTAAAAGTGGTTGAAATTTGGGGTTACCGTAGAAACCCTGTGAAAGAGTCATGGGAACCTTTGAGAAAATCAAAAAATGCCCAATCTGGGCTGCATCAGTATCTGTAATGTGAAGAATTCTGAACAAGACAAGTTTTATTAAGGTGTTTAAGATGCGTGGGCCAAATGTTTTAATATGGGTTAAAAAAAACAAACCTCCAATCCTATTTAATGCCTTACCTGCCATCTTTAAAGTAATTCTTCTTTTAATACCTCATTGATGGGGTCAGATTCAGTAGCTGAGAAAATTCACTCCTTTGTCAAGTAACTGAAGGAGAGTGACAAGGGCCTGGTATCTCTTTAGAGAAGAAAAAAAAAAGAGAGAGAGGAAGAGAGAGATGCTGCCTGAGAGACAGAGGGTAGGGTGCTTGCCATGCCCATGACCAATCTGGTTCCATCCCCAGTTTCTCATCTGGTCCCAAAAGAACCACTAAGAGCAATTCCTAGTGCAGAGCTCAGAGTAATCCCTAATCATTGCCATGTTTGACCCATAGCACCCCTCCCAATTATTTTTTTTATAAAGACGACACCCACGAGACTGGAGGCTATTGAAGTTTATTCTTTTCTTTCAGTGTTCTTTAAGCAAAACTCCAATCAAAGAACCTTGAACAGAACATAAGTACTTAAAGCCAAATCCATTTAAAAGGGTGTGGCCAGTCTGAGTTTTAACTGAAATTTTATTATCCTTCCATAGGACAAGAATTTGAGTTTTACACAGATTTCAATATTATCAGGGACACTATAATGTGAAATTCATCAGATGCTAAATATTTAATTCTCTAGCAAATTTCTGGAAGGCTTTTCACTGTTCATAGTTACCAGGGTTGCCCAGAATACTTTAAAACAGACAGAACTAAATTTTTCTTTCAGATAACTTCATAAAACACTCAGCTCTTAAGAGTAGATAAGTGCATTACATGTCCTTATTTGTGTATGAAATATTTATTGCATTATATTTTTATTATATTGTAGTATTAAATGACATGATAAAAAAATAAATGTGATTTAAGGCTGCATATGATGTATATAATTCATACTTAGTTTTCAGTAGCTAAAACAAAAGCAGAAATAAGGATTCACTTTAAGTCCTTGAATTCACATATTAAAAGATTATTTTCATTAAACAATAACTTACTAAGATAAAGTGAATATTTTTACATGAAGTCAGGACAGCCAGTCTCAGAATAATATACATGTGTTACATTTACATGAAGAAAACTATCCTTATGATATACAGTAGCTATTTTAATTTGAATTGAGTCACTTTTAATACAAGTTATTAAAAATCCAGAGTATATATATATTTTTATAAAACAGCTTATGTTAGCTTGGTGAAAATATATTTTAGATTTCAGGAAAAAATCAAACAGCTATACATATAGAAGAATATTATTTAAGAACATATATTTAACTATATAGTAATTTGTCATAGTTTCAAAAGCACTTTATATTTAACTTCATATTCAATCAGCAATTTTATTTTAGCTGACAACCTAAAATCAGACAGTCTATAATTTACTGTCAATAGATGACTAAGGCTATGGTATGTACATAAAAATTTTAAAATAAATGTTTGGATCATTCAAATCAGACAAGCAATTCTCTAACCATCAGAGCCATTGATATGCCTGTCTAATTTCCTAATAAATTGATCTTAAATAAGGTTTCATACATATCAAAAAGTTGACATTTTCCTGTAAGTATATTTTGTGTAAAATAATAAAATAAAATCATGTACATGAATCAAGAGTTTTCTAGTAAACTATAAAAATCCACCCTTACATTAAAGTACTCAGATTATGTTAAAAGTTAAATAATATCTATGAATATAGACAATGAGGGTTATAAAAACATGTCACATATTTCTGTTCATATTTAATTGTGTTGTGATTTATTATAAAATCTAAACTCTAAACTAAATGCATCTCATAGTTGGTTTACAAAGTTTTCTTTAATCTGCAGAGGGAAAAAACATAATTCTATAAAACTCACCCTGAGTTGACTCAGGAGACATTCCTCAGAAGCAGTGAGTTGTTCAGAAATCAGAAAAATTGTAAAGAAGACTATAAAGAAGGATATAATCAGAACAACATGAATCTGGAGGCTATTTGAAACAGTTCTTGACAGAGTCGCACAAGACATAATATCTCACAAAGGGATTTCACCATTGCACCAGAGAGATACATGATCTCAGGAGACATTCTAGATATAAATTGTTTAAAGTATTGAAAAGCCACTGAAAATAAAAATAATAATATGAACCTGTAAGGCAGCCATGTATGAAAATAAATATGACACTTTTCTTCTGGAACCAACAAACTTGATAACTATGAGGCTTTCAAGGAAATGGGTTGATAGCAGCTTGGGGAAGACTTGCATATAAATGAATTCTAGGGTTCATTGCCTTCACCCTGTTCACATAGGACTTTTTCTGCATTGGGAAAAAGATGGAGATTATCTATCTTGACCAGGATTTTCTCCCCTCCAACATCTCATTTCTGGTACTAGCCCACTTGCACAATGCTGCATGCAATGGCAGTGTCTGTAATTCTGTACTGTTTCTACAAGTGCTTCCATCATGGGACATAACCCCTGCAGAAGAAATAAGATAGACCTTTAACTTCAAAGGTAGGGATATCCCAATGACTTTTGATCACCTGAAAACATGTTGTGGAATTTTAACTCTGTGCTTGAGATTGAAAGACGGAACGAGTTCTAGAGTAAATGACCACAGGATTTCTGAAATATGACTTCATAGGGAATGATACTTAATACTATAGAAAGTGAAAAGGCAGAAACGTTATACAGGAGCTTGGAAGAAAGTTGAATAGGGCTCCCTTAGCCCCATTCCTATAATGAAGACTTTTCCTGGGACAATATCGGGGAACAGACCCATTATTGATGGAATCCATTAAAAACAGGTTCCTTGTTGAAGATGGGACCTGATACAAAGAGAATATTTGACTCAAAGAACACACAGGAAAGCCCTGGGAGACCTTGAAGGGCAACTGAGACATAGGCCTTTTCAAGCCAAGACATGTCAACTGTCATCACAAGTCATCTGCCTCATGCAGAGATACATGAGGTAGAGCTTCACTGCTCACTGAAGAAATGACCCATACTTGGAGACATCAGGACCTGGGGTAAACCTGTGTGTGTTTCAAGCAGACATTATGGTGGTGGTACCTATCAAGATGGCCTTTAAAAGTCCTTCAGAGCCTGGTATTTATCCTGGGATGAGCAAGTCAAACATATCTGATGTCAGATATTAAATCTCATGGTCTTATCCATGCAACTGAGCCAGAATAGAGAGTTAGTCTTGTTGGATTGGAGCCTACACACCCAGCCTCATTCCATCCGTATTTCAGATTGATAGGCTCAATCTAGAAAACACATACATTTTAGGCATGTGGAGGTTGATATTTGAGCAGGTAAATGATGGCTGGGTACATAATCAACCCAAACGAATTTCCATTTATAAAAGAGCATCTTCCTGTAGCCTGCTCCATCTTTCCAATGTCCCCTTCTAATCTCATATCTGTGCCCTAGATATGCCCTAGGCTGCTCACAGCCTTGTCATTGGGGTTCACAGACCTTCATCTAGAACCCCAGTACTCAAGAACTGAATCCTGCCATAAGCTACATAGGTTTGTCTGGAGCTAGACACAACTTCCTCCTCAGCAACTGAGTATTGACCGGAAGTTTGGCAAAGTGAATGCACAAGATCAAAATTAATATGGGAGAAAGGTCTCCTAAAGAAAACAAGGCTGTTGACAGGTGTTTGAAAAGGAAAGCAGAGATGTGGGAGAGGGGACCTGGTAAAGACGTGAGGAGAAAAACAGAAGAACAATGCAAGTGCCAGCTCCTTTATTCTCTGTATTTTCAGCCCCCCAAGAGAAAAGACATCAGAGGTTAAAATGGATATTTATACCGAGTTTCAAGAGCTGTAAAGGAAAAGAAGGAATTTTTTGACATGTTTCTCTTTCCAGGATTTGTTTACAAGGAACAAAGCAATTGCCCAATGAAAAGTACTGTGGGAACAGTTATTCTAAATTCACCAAGAATAACTAAGATATTTTTCTCAGTTACAGAAGCCTTGGAGAGAATAAAAGTTACAGGTAGATAGATGGCTCATTTTTGGAAAAAAAAAAAAAAGGATAAAAGGTTGCAAGACAGTTGAAAGAGTTTAGGGACTTTGCCTTCAAATAGGCCAGTTAAAGTCTGTTCTTTTTGGAAGCAGACCAAGTTCCAAAAAGAAATCGATTATACTTCTGCAAGATGAGTTAGAGAAAAAAGTCTGTAATATACTTAATGTTCCAATAAAAGGCCAGAGTGATGGGGGTGTGTGTATGAGGATGATGGGGAGCAGAAAAAGCCAGAATTCAAAGGGTGAATTTATAGGGAGAAAAGAATCCTGTTCAAACAAGCTCAATTTCAGCAGAGCTCCATAAGTAGTATCTGGACAAGCATTTTTGTGTGTTGGCACACTCTATGCAATGTTCTGGAACACAATTTCCAGGCAGAGCAGAGAGGAAGCACAGGCTGATGTGGAATCATTGAAAATGAAGGAACCTGTGCCACCACTATGAGAGAGGGGAGACTCTCCTGATAATCCTGGTCCTCAATTCAGGGGAACACTGGAGTAAGAGGGACCCATGCCTGGTTCTACATTTATTAACCTTTCAAGGCCTATCATTTCCAAGAGCTAAAAAGTGCCAAATTCTAGGGCCTGAGCACAACAGAGCTTTGTCTCATGGGATGTATCTGGTGGTGAAAGGTAATGTTCCTAGGATGTTCCTAGGAAAGTTCCTAGATGTTCCTAGGAAGTTCTGGTTCACTGGTGCTTCCTTCCCCTTTCCAAATCATACTATTTCAGTATGTTTGTGGATGAAAGAAGAGAAAGAGTGACAGAATGACAGAACACAGATTCAGGGGGAAAAAGGGGGAGAATGAGAGAAGAAAGAGAGAAGTCCATATTTTTAATTGAAATGAAGCCAATCAATCAAAATTAAAATCTACCCTGATGACCTCAATGTAACTGGTTGCCTCTGTGAAGATTGTGTTTCTGAGTACTAGAATTTAAAACTTTAATTTATGAATGGATATATGAATGTGATGAGCAGGAAGGGGGAAAGTTTATCCCCTATGAGACAAACCACATACTCATGAGGTACTTCTGGATAAATGGCCACTGTAAACTCTTCTCCAATGCTGTGAAAACCTCAGAGCCTTCAATGTCAGCCCATCCTCTGAAGATATAGGTGGGCAAAGTTCCCCTCACACCTGCTGAGTAGTTTTCTTCTCCAGATCCAACGTACCCTACTGTATCATGGTCCCAAGCCACTCAGCTTCTTTCTTGGCTGAAATTGAATTTACCCACGTTTTCTTGGCACCTACTACAAAAATGGAATGAGGTAGTCTTTAATTCTAGTGAACTTTGAGAATTTAAGTTTTGGACTCAGAAAAGTGGGCACAACCAAAGATGCCTATTTGAGCCACACAGGTGCATCTCAAAGACATGCCTGTAGCCTCTGTAGCCCTTGTAGCTCCCTGTAAAATATCAAACTGATAAGTATGTAAAAATGTTGTCTTTTATATAGATGAATATTTCTTTCACCCAGAATTTACCTATTTTAACTTTAAGGTGATATAACGTATCTAAAATTGGAACCCATGGTTTTGAGGATTATTGAGTTGAACTGTGCAAAGATTCTGAAAAATTTGACCAAGTTGGAAGAAAAGCCTTCAGGAGAAAGAAAGGGATGCATATGGTACCTGAATACAGTTGGGCATTGTGACAAGATCTGCTCTGGACAGGGCAATCTGGTTATTTCCATAGCATTAGCACTATGACTAGTGACTCCATGCTTCCATATTGGATCTGAAGAGGAGGTATCTGTAAAGGTCTCTAAGTCTGCTTAGCCACTGACACACAACTGACTTTATTTGCTATGTGGTGATGAATTCAAATCAGTCCTGACTCCTTATTTTTCACTTTGATCCCTAGGTGGTTTAGCACAATAGACACTTTACAAAGCACAACTACCTGTACCACACCAAGCCCTCTGAAGCAGAGAAACTGCCCTTGGGAAGAAGTATCTTCCTTGTAAGGAATGAATGGACAGTGACCTTATCATCTTTCACAAACCTGCTCCCTTTATCCTTACTCCAGAGACTTTCAAATGCTCTGATCAATCTCAGATGCATTGGCTTTCCTGAAGAAGAGATGAAATAGTGAAATGTCTCCTGTATACCAGATCTATCACCTAGAAGAAAACTTCCCACAGAGGTTGGGCTGATCCAGAGAGAAGTTGTAGAAGGTATAATGGTAACACTTTCTGTTTGTTTGTATAAAATAAAATCTACACACCTTGTGAAGTCACCCCACATACCATATCTCTAACCCCATGCCAATGGGTCTGATGAAAGCAGTGTAGTGGTTAAGAATTAATAAACCAAGCCAGTTAGAAAAAGATGATCATGGAGTCCATAACTTTTAGCTTTGTGGTCTCTGCCTCAGACAAAATCCAGAACTGCCTCTTTCTTTATTGCATCAATACCCATACACCAAGGAGGGGTAGGTCTCGAGTAATCCAGGTGGGCTTTTATATATCCAAAGAGATATTTATAGGAAAGAGGACTATGGGGAATGTTTTGGGTTAATAGCTGGGTGTCATCTTACCGTTTGATTTTTAAAAAATCCAGTAGTGGGGGGTGTGAGTGACATATTTTATCAAGAATGAGCTGGTAGATTATAGAATCTTACAGAAATTTCTGATCTAGAAGAATTAAAAGTGAAAAAGAAAGTTTAGTCTCTCATATTTACCATTTAGGGGAGCAGCAACTAGCTTATATGCATGAGTAGTGGGCTGAGACCATAATTAAGAGGAAGATGGAAGTCAGGGTCTGGAGAGGATTTTGTTCTTGAGTTTTCCTTGTAGTGATTCTAATAAGAAAGAGAATGAGTTTATGAAGCTCTTAAAGAGCATATTTGAGTTTCCATTCCACTCACTTATTAAGTGGATTTGAAGTAGTCTTGATTTATGGAGAAACAGTAATTCCAAGGCACCAGTAGCGAATCTTTGTCCCATGAACATTTGACTTTTTATTGTCAACACTGAATTGGGGGTGAGTATTAAATGACAATATTTCCACTCAGTAATAGCACTTTATGACATTTATAAAGCCCTATTAATAAAACTACTTCATATTTCCAGCTCTATTTTATGATTTCTAAATACTTATAACGGGAATTGGAAAAAACTGACAGAAGACAGAGGACTCAGTTTCTAAACTGACTGGGCATTAATAGGTCATTAAGAATGTCTCATTTGTCTTGAAAAGAAATTATGAAGCATCATTCCAAGAAGAGGAAGGGTAAGTCAAATGTGCTGAGTTATAAATTAAATACAAGGGTGTGTGTATCTCCACACCATGTTCAAATGTCACTGCACAAGATAGATTTTCAGTGAGTAAGTGATAAGGCAATCATATTTTGCTTGACTGAAAATTAATTTCAATTAGAAGCTCCTTTTGAAAGAGGATGAAGGAAAAGTTAATTTATTTTGAAAGATAGGGTCAAGTATTTAGATATGACAAAGACCTAATTAAATACAAAGCAGGATGACATAGTCTAGAAATGTTCTTCAATCTAACCAATTCATTTATTTTGTGGGAAACTTAGTTCTAAAGAAAGACTGTTAGCCTTGGTTTCTAATTAGGGGCTTGCCATTTCTTTTACTTTATTTAGGCTAGACAGATTTCTAAAAACCTAAGGACTAAATCCATTGATTAATTATGTACCCTAAACAACAAAAAGTATTTTATCTCTATAAGATGAAACTGCAACTCAGGTAGATAGAGATAAAATAAAGACTTTAAATTAGGAGAGATGAATACAAAAAAAATGCAATTATTGAGAAAAAATTTCTACAATATGATAGAAGCATGTTGACTCAGTAGGCCTTGGTTTATAAGAAATTATAAACGGTCATTGACCCAAATAAGCAGAGACTAAAATCTTTGTTCTAGCAGAGCCAGGATACTACCAGTGACAAATTCATCAGGCTCAGGAGGGACCCTGGGAATATACAATATGCAGAATATACAAGATCCCAGGGAGGCGAACCCATGACATGGGTTGGAGCCACACTCAGAAGACGATTAAATCAGTCAGATAGTCAATTCCAACCATGGTGGCACTTCTTCAGAAATGCTCACTCCTTGTCATAGTGTGCAAGGTATGGAAGCAAATGCCTGAGCTATTAGCACAGGTATCAGATGTTTATGGTTTTCTGTATGACTCTACAGCAACGGTCAGAAAACTATCAGTGTTGATGTCAGATGCTATGTTTACAAAAAGAACTTAGGATAGCTTTTCAAGAAAATGAGTTATAATTATATACATGTACATTATATATACTATTTATACCAGAGTCAGTATGATAAATAGAAATCATGAATGTTATTTCATTTATTTGGCGTGATATGTTATAGGAGAAGTCAAATCAATCTTTGCTTTTGTGGTATTAATTTTTTTGAGAACTTGGCAAATCGATCATTTTTGTCAAGTTGTTTGCTGACTGTTAAACTTGAGGGAACAAATGAACAGCTCTTAGCAAAGGAAAGTAAGGAGTATATTTTTATGACCCAGCAGTCTATTATTCTGAACCAGGAAATAGTAGGAAAAGAATAAAATATGAATCTGAGATTATCATTGTAAATGACTCTTAGAAAACTGAATGGCTCTAGAATACACAGATACCATTTCACCTATTGATTTGCAGTGAGATACCTTTTTTAGTAATTGGAGTTGTGAATTCTTTGTTAAAAAAAGAAATGTTTTTATTTATTGAATTAAACCCTGAATAATTGCCGAGGTCTGGTTAAAAATTCTGATGATCTGAGGCATTTTAAGTACTAATGGCCCTCCTTTGTTGAAGAGGTAGTTTATTATTTATAAATATTGGAGATTTAAATAAGAAAGACCTTTTTTTTTTTTTACACAATCTAAATACAAGTTGTAAAGGATGTGACAAGGAATGGAAAAATGTAAATAATTAAAGGGAATACAAGGCAAAGATGGAGCAAAGGGATCAATATTTTTCCTTGGGTATGAAATATGTATACATGACCCAGGCAAACCGTGCCCCCAACCTCAAGTACAGTTTTTCAGCAAAGGGGTCACTTAGGCAGTCTTTGCCAGGGTGTAAGTGACCGTGATTCTCATCCCCTACCATGCCCCCATGCACACACAGAAAGCAGTATCTGAAGGGCAGTATATTCCCAAAGCAAGGCAAACTATAAGAGTCATGCAATGGGAGATGTCTTGGAAGAAATTGTACATTCCTAGGAGTAAAAGGGCAATACCTAGTTTACCCTTGACTCCTGGTCATAGAATAAAAAGGAGGGAAGAATAGCATCTGAAGTAGAGGAAAGAAGAACAAGACTAGAGGTGATAGTGTTGGGCTAAGGGGCCTGAGAACATCAGTGGTGTAGAGGTGTGGTCTATGTATCTATCGAAAGAGCTAACAAGTTCATGCGATCCAATCTACAACAATCAAATCTGAAAATGTGCCTATCAAGGAGGCAGGTTGGGGGTGGAAGGGAAGGCAAGATGACAGGCCAGAAGTGTTGGTAGAGAAAAGTTGGCACTGGTAGGATTAATATGAGAATATTATCTGCCTGAAACTCAACTATGAATATAGGTATGAATAACTATATGAATCATATATGCCAGGATGAAGAAAGAAGAAGTAGAAGAAGAAAGAAAGAAAGAAAGAAAGAAAGAAAGAAAGAAAAAGAAAGAAAGAAAGAAAGAAAGAAAAGAAAGAAAGAAAGAAAGAAAGAAAGAAAGAAAGAAAGAAAGAAGAAAGAAAAAAGAAAGAAAGAAAGAAAGAAAGAAAGAAAGAAAGAGAAAGAAAGAAAGGAAGGAAGGAAGGAAGGAAGGAAGGAAGGAAGGAAGGAAGGAAGGAAGAAAGAAAGAAAAGAAAATAAGGAAAAAGAAAAGGAAGTAAGGAAAAAGAAAAGGAAGGAAGAGAAATAGAAAATGAGAGTAGAAAGAAAGAAGCAAGGAAGAAGGCAAGAAGGAAGGATGAAAGGACAGAGGGAAGGAAGAAAAAAGGAAAGAAAGAAGGAAAGATGGAAGAACAGAGGAAAGGAAGAAAGGGAAGAAGGAAGGATGAAAGGTAGGAAGGAATAAAGGAAGGAAGCAAGAAAGAAGATATAAAGGAAGAAAGGAAAGAAGGAAGAGAGGGAGGGAGGAAGGGAGGGAGGAAGGAAGAAAAATAGGAAAGAAGGAAGGAACATTACGTCCTATTATGATCCTAGACCTGTGTTCCTAATCCAGAGGGAGGTCAGTGTAGGTTTTGGGTACAGATTCTCTGGTGAGGCCTAGATTGGGGAACCTGCAGGAAGAGGCAATGCAATTGGGTGCCAGTATCACAACAGGCTAGGGTGCCAACTCTCTCTCCTGCACTCAGGTCCCAACTTGGAGTGCCAGGAGCCCCACTCCTCTCCCCCACTCACTCCCACCTGCACCCCACCCTGAGTAAACCCTCCCTTAAGATTACCCAGTGCCCCCTTGCCCTGTCTTTTCTCAAGAGATGGTTCTTTTGATTGGAACTGGCCCTTCCCTTTGCAGCTGCAGGACTTGTCTCTCTGCTGCCTTTGAAGCCCTGGTGGTCCCTGGTGGGGTATCCCTGCTATCCATGAAGTAGTTGATGAGTCAGGTATAGGGACTCTAAATTCATCAATGTCTTCCTGTGGGCAAACAGAAGTATTTCATGTAAAGACAAATGGGACAGTTCAAGTCTAATTTCTTCCTATACATGTACCATCTGAATTGAATTTGGAATATTTTCTTTTTAGATCAGTATTATGCCATTCTTTCATCTATGTTTCAGAAGCACAGGTCGTTCTAATCCTATTCTTGTTCAGAATTCCTTGTAACTCAGTTTACTCAGGAAAAGAATGGATACTTACCTTTGTAGTGTGGCAGAAATTTGAAGGCATAGATTCATAAGCAATTATTCATATAGTTGAGCATTTATAATATAGAGAATGTTGTAATATTACCATAGCAAATTCCCAGATAGTTTTGAATTAAGGAAAAAATAGTTGGATGGGCAAAGAAATATAATATAGATATATCTAGTACATATCTGAGCTCAGTTTGATTCGTGGCACCATATGATCATCCTAAGCATGACCTGGTATATATCTGGGAACCCCCAAGAAATACTGGGGTGTCCCTGGGGGTCATCCCTATCTGTGCCTGAGCATTGCTGACCTCAGGGCATGGCTCTCATAATTGACAGAGTTCCCAGGAGCCAGACATCCCAAAAACAAGTTATGTGAATGCATAATACAATGATAATGATTCTGACAGATTTAATTTTCTGTATGTTGTCCTCTCTCCAGAATATTTGCATCATTTTGAATTATTTGACTTAGAGTAAGATATATAAACAGATCTATTTTACCACTCCCCATGATAGTCTTGGTGTTTTCTGAAGACTTGTTATGCATGGCTTACTTGAATGGGTAAGAACAGAGCAAAAAATAGTTATGGAAGAGCCAAAGAACTAGTACTAGAACTAGAAGTAGGGTGCTTACCAAACACACATCTCTCTGGGTTCTATCCCCCACACCCATCTGGTGTGGAAGATGCTGGGAATGTTATCTAAGCACAGAGCCAGGAGTAAACCCTGAGCACCACCTGAAATGGCCCCCAAGTGAACAAACAATAGTTACAGAATGTAGTTACTTCATTTTCGAAAAGACAAAATCCATATATCAAAATTACATGTCATGTACAAATGTCATCTTCCTGTTACCAATGACTTTTGTTCTTGTAATTCTTGTGATTTTTATCATTATGCAATATAGAAAGATCCTCCATTAACAGTGAGGTCAATTCTACTCAGATACAACTTCATTAATTTGGCATTCCTATATATTCATTTCTAATGCCTTTATATTTGTCCTGATCAACAATTGTTATATTTTCAAATAATTAGGGTTCTGAAGATCCCACAAAATTACTCTGGTGGGGAGATCCAAATCAAGACAACAATGAGATACCACCTTACACCAGTGAGGATGGCTCACATCAAAAATAATGGGAACAACCTCTGTTGGCGGGGATGCGGTATGAAAGGCACTCTCATCCACTGCTGGTGGGAATGCCCCCTAGTCCAACACCTATGGAGAACAGTCTGGAGAGTGCTCAAAGAACTCAGAATTGAGCTGCCATTTGACCCAGAAATTGTTCTTCTAGGTATATACCCCCAAGTTGGAAGGACATTCATTCCAAAATACGTGTGCACCCCACTATTTATCGCAGCACTCAGTATAATAGCCAATTCTTGGAACCAACCTAGATGTCCAACAGCAGATGAATGGATCATTAAGATGTGGTATTTATACACAATGGCAGTCATAAATGATACAATCACAGACTTTGCAGCAATATGGATGGACCTAGAACATATTATGTTAAACGAAGTAAGTCAGAAGACAAAAGATAAACAGAGAATGATAGCGCTATTCTGAAGCACCTAGAACATACACCTTATATACAACTAATACTCAACAATCAAATAACAGGGTATATCAGGGTGGAAACTCCAAACACGGTAATACTCAACATATACTCGGGAGCAGTGCCCAAAATACATGAAAAAGGAACAACACAAACTCTTGACTACACATTATACCACAAAGAAACCAGCAACAGTAGAAATAGCAGCATAGAGAGAACAGGTAAGTAATCAGCCTTCTACTACAAAGGCCCATAATAATCCCTTGGGGATCTTATACAGGATCACAGGTAAAGTATACCATGGGAAATCACTGACTCCAAAGGAAACATCCCATAACACTATGGTTTAATGCCTTAATCTTACTATATTTAAAATAACCTCTCAGCTTTTCAGTCCACAGGCGTTCTTGGATACAAAGGGTGGACAAACTAAGATGGCATCTCGGGCTCAGTCACACGAGATACCATACCCGGCTTGCACTATGAGAATGTCCCAAGAAAACTCTTTCACATACACTTTATCTCTAGGTTATACCTTCTTTTAGGATTTGAAGCATGTGACCAGTCAGACCACCGAAGCAGCAACTGTGACTTACAGACTTATACTACAGGCCCTACTCATCGAACACATTCAAGCAAACTAGCATTCCCTTGCTATTTTCTCCTCTCTTCTCACTACTTTCTTTTTTTTCTTTTCTTTTCTTTTCTTTTCTTTTCTTCTCTTTTCTTTTTTTCTTTTCTCTTCTCCATTTTTTCTAATGTATTTTCTCTTTTCTTCTTTCCTACCCCTTCCATATACTTTCCCTTTGCCCCACTTTGGAAATCCAACAATCCCTTTACTCCTCAATCCCATCCAGACCTCCAACCATATTGAAACTCTTCACCATTAGTTCTTTTTTTTTTTTTTTTTTGGTGGTTTTTGGGTCACACCCGGCAGTGCTCAGGGATTATTCCTGGCTCCAGGCTCAGAAATTGTTCCTGGCAGGCACGGGGGACCATATGGGACGCCGGGATTCGAACCGATGACCTCCTGCATGAAAGGCAAACGCCTTACCTCCATGCTATCTCTCCGGCCCTCACCATTAGTTCTTAATCCATTAGGCATCAAGACTGACCTCTTACTTCAACGAACCAGCACCCAGCACCCAAGCAAAGGGACACCCAGTCAAACTCACACCTCGCCCCCACCCCCGCAAGAAAAGGCAACCAACTCCCCTGCGGACTCATGCTGCACGGCCCTCCCTACCAAATCCCCCTACCGTGGACTGTTACTTGAAACTGGACTTAGCTCTAAAAGTATCCCCAATGCAAGAACTCTTACAAGACCTCCCTGCTGCAAACCCTTTGCCAATCTCAAGAAAGCCAGGGGGAGTGATGGAAAGGTGCCTGGGAACCCACACACCACAAGAAAATCCCAAAAGACAATGGGGAAACCTATACTTCCAACATAAGTATAAGACCGGTATTGCACCACCTCTTTACCTGCTTTTCTCCAAAAGTAAGGTAGTCTCATCAATCACATGGTTCCTTTAATTATTTTGTTAATTCATTATTTTAAATGTTTGTTCTACATATACATATGTGAGCACATATACTTTTATTCCTATTTTTATCTTGTTTGGATGTGTGACCTGCTTCTGTTTTCTTCTCTGTCCACCCCCAAATGCACCGACAATATAAAGTAGCACCATTTCTCCCTGCAAAGGCACACTAAAAAAAAGGGGAAATCTTACACATAAAAAAGAGCTCTTATCTACTAGAGATAAAAACTCATACTTATTTACAATACAGGGATATCTCCCACCTTGAAAATATGTCACGCAGACCCAACTTAGACCTCAGGTGATTAGACACCATCCGTCCAGCCTTGAACCCTGGATCCCAGACATAGAATGGACACAGTTCTTCACAACAGCTACAGGAAACAAATCCCAGCCAGGACATCCTTAATACCGCTGGTCCACCAACAAGTGCCAGCTCTAATATGATATCCTGACAACAAAGAAAATGGGAAAAAACTTGACCTAAGAACAGGTTATCCTACCTCACCAGCTAACGACAAGACAAAAATCAGAAGACTTGTCCAAAAGCTAAGATCGCGATTTACAAATGACTGGCTGCTAGAACCATGACTGGACTGAATATATCTTGCGACCAATAAAAAATCCCTAGTCTAGGGTTTGAAATACGACCCACAGAACAACCATGATCCCCAGTTCCAAAGGTCTGGCAGAGACAATCTCAATGGAATGGGGCTTCTGGAAACACAATGAAAGACGCTATCCTAGGTTCCATCCTAGGATCAGTGCAAAGACCAAGACCACCAACCACAAAAGATGGATTAAAATGACACTGAGGGAACAGAACTTCTAGAACCACAAAGAAAGACTTCATCATAAGACCCACTCCTGGACCTGTGCAGATAACTGAGATCTCTAGATACTGAGGTCTTATTTCATCACCCAGGACGAAGCAGAAGTTTTTCAAACACCACGAAAGCACCACTGGTAGAGTAAATGAACCTGAAAGAAGTCTATAGTTAATTCCGTGACAATATACCCCAAGGGTGGAGAAACCCCATAGCACTTATGCCAAGTGAATTCCTTTTCGAATGACCCCAATATTTACTGTGCCAGTGCAGGAGGGGAAAAAAAGGCAAAAAGCACAAAACATTTTTTTATCTTTTATATATTTTTTCTTCATTTATTATTATTATTATTATTATTATTATTATTTTTATTTACCTATCTACTTTTTGTTGATTTCTTTGTTTTGGTGTGGATATTGAAGTTGTTGTCCCCATTTATATTTATATTGTTTTTTTTTTCTTCTTTTCTTTTCTTTTAACTCAAGACCATGGCTTATTTTGTGGTGCCTATCGTTATCACTGGAGTGCTCACTGGATATTTGACACTTCTTTTTGTACTGTTGGGGTGTTTCACCTTCTTTTTCTCCTTCATCTCTCAAACCGATGATGAGAGCCTCTAGAAGGATCCGCCCATTTTCGGCATATTAGACTTTTACCCCAGTTTATTACTTTTATCTTCTTCAAATAAAACCACATAGCTTGAACTATATAGTCCTTCCTCCCAGTTAGATGGGGAAATAAGGGAGGCACCAAGACCAAGACTACTAAGTAGTAAGCTAGGTACAGAGGGGACCACATATTCTCGAAGCCCCGGAGGTGAGGGAGGAGGATATGAGAAATAGGATGAACACGGAGGTGTAGGGAGGACAAATCGGTGATGGAAACCCCCCTGATTCTATGTAAATATGTACCTATAATATTATTGTCAACAATATGTAAACCACTACGATCAAAATAAAAATTATATTTAAAAAAACTTACCCTGGTGCCATTAAAAAGAAAAAAAATTTTTGGTTACACCCAGCGTTGCTTAGAGGTTACTCCTGGCTCTGCACTCAGAAATCACTCCTGACAGGTACAGGGACCCTGGGATTTGAACCACCATCTGTCTTGGATCAGCTGTGTGTAAGGCAAACGCCCTACCACTGTGCTAACTCTCTGATCCCTAAAAATTTTTTTAATTCCATCTCTTACTCCTTTTTTTCATCATGGTTTCAAAACTATTAATTCCTATTTGTCTCTGCTTCTTTGTTTAAAGAACTCTGTTTATCAACTCTGTGCTTTTTATGTTTTTGTTTTGGCTTATTTGGTTTGTTTGCTGATTTGGGACCACACCTGACAGTGCTCATGGCTTACTCCTGGCTCTGTTCTCAAGGATCAAACCTAGTGAGCTTCAAAGACATATACGGTGCTGGGGATAGAACTTTGGTCAACCATGTGCCAGGAAAGTGCCTTACCTGCTGTTCTATTACTCTGAAACCCTCAACTCTGTGCTTTAAGTGAGAAATTATTTTACTAGAAATACTAAGAGTGTATTGAGTGCTCAATGTTTCCTTTCCCTCCTTATTTTGGATCATTCCCTTCCCTGTTTTTGTTTTGTTTTGTTTTTGGGTCACAAAAGGTGGTGCTCAGGGTTTACTCCTGGCTCTGCACTCAAAAATCACTCCTGGCAGGCACGGGGGACCAAATGGGATGCTGGGATTCGAACCACTGTCTGTCCTGAATCAGCTGCATTCAAAGCAAATGTTCTACCACTGTGCTATCTCTCTGACACCCTTTTCCCTGTTTTGCATTCTACCCAGTCATATTCTACACAACTCTGGCTACTATCTTATCCTTGCATGAAAAAGAGAAGTTTAAACTTCTCTACAAGTCCAATAACCAATGATAAAGCTCTATACTATTATTCTTTATTTGGAATTCATGAATTTTCCCATAGGATCTTTCTAGGCATTATAAATACATATGTCTAACAACCCCCAAAAGACCAGTAAAAGTGCAGCTTCTCTTTTAGTTAGGAATCTGTTGTTTAAATCTTTTTCTGTTTTCTTTTTTGAAAACTGGATACTATTTTTATCTGTAACTCTCAGCAATCTGTTGACCTCCAACAACAACCAAAAAAGCAACTGGTTATTTCACCAACAAGATGGCTTTGTTCTGAAACCACCACACAAAATAAAGGTAATTTGGGAAGTATAATCTCATGAGGAGACTCAAGTGCACTTCTCAGGACAAAAAAGTCAATACTTCTTATATCAGTTTTTTAGAGGGGCTATTTCTAGACAATGTGTCACCCCCTTCTCCCTTCTTCCTGCAGGAAGAACCAACATCTCTGATACAAAAGAAGTTTGATATAGCAGAGGGAACTTTCTTCTAGCTTTGGGGCATAGTTAAGCCATGTTTCTGTATATTTGTTTTCACAAATTATTGCTAACTAGCCTTCAGGTGCTGAGATATTTGACTGTGAACATTTCCTACTTTTTCTATGTTGCTGAGGATCTCCATGAAACCAGGACTCATCTTATTCTAGTTTGTTCCCCTAAAGTCAGTGAATCTTACTGCTCCCTTATTGCTACTCCTCACCCCTAAATAACCTGTTGACCAGGGCAGTGTTGGTTTGTTAGTGGCCCTGCCATCTACCAAAGAAGGCTTCTAGCTCCTGTGAAGCTGGTTTGGAATGTTTCTGCCCAGGAAATCCTATGGGTCTCTCTGTTTCACGTGTTTTGCCGAGTCTAGTGCAGAGTGTGCTGTTTCCTGAAGCTCAATGTTGTTCCAGTTTCCTGAGATTCTGCTCAGCATTCTGTTTGCCTGAAAAATGCCTCCATTTCCATAAACTTCAAAGATCTGTGTGATTATCTACCTTTGTTGCCTTCATCCTCCATATATGAATCAAGTTCCTTCCCATCACAAAGCTCCTGAATTCTCCCCGGTGCACACTACTGAGAACTGCAACACTTTCCTGTCAAGTCATCTTTTTCTCCTGGGTCTGTGAGGGCTTTGAGCTCTGACACAGTGTTTGTTGAACCCATTGATTGACTAAGCTTGCACCAAACACAGACTACAACTTTTTTTTACAGTACGAGGAAAATTGGTTCATAATATTGTGAACTCACTAAAAACTCATAAATTGTTTAATATGGTGAATGATTTGCTCTGTGAATTTTTGCCTCAATTAAAAAATAAAGTAGAGGAAGATGTATGTCTGTGCATTTAAAATACTTAAATTGAGGGGTAAGTAAGGTAGTACAGAAGGTAAAGCACTTACCTTGCACAGGCCTGATCTAAGTTCAATTCCTAGCAGCCATATTGTTCCTTCAGGACCTCCAAGAGTGAACCATTGAGGGCTGAGTCAGAGTAAGTCTTGTGTACTACTGTGTAAACCTGAAAACCAAAACCAACAACCAACCAAAAATACTTAGATTTACTTAATGGGTGAATAAAACTTGATTTCAGGAAGCAACTAAATTATTTCAAAGATCCTACTCTACTGGTGGTAAACTGAAAAAGTAAGTCCCTCACATTTGTATTTTCAAAAACTGATATAAAAATTCCTTGGAAATTAGATGAAAGTAAATGACAGAATGAAAAATTTCCTATGTGGATTTGTTTTCAGTAAAGCGAAGTAGAAAATAATTTCGTAATACCTTTATAGATAACTGAATAAGCCCACTTCCTTTTCTTGGAGTCAGAAATAGAAGACCTATTCAAATATAATGTCATCTTTATAATGATGATGACTATAAGAATATTAAGTAAAGACTAACAATGTCTTCAGGAATTTTCAGAGGTCCTGTAAATTGCATTAGCCAGTGGTTATAGTTGCAGAAAAGAGAAAATTGAAGTCTTTGTTTTTGTTTGTTGTTTTGGACCCACCCGGTGATGCTCAGGGGTTACTCTTGGCTTTGTTCTCCGAAATAGCTCCTGGCTTGGTGGACCATATGGGACACCCAGGATCAAACCCAGGTGTCCTGGGTCAGCTGCGTGCAAGGCAAATGCCTTACCGTTGTGCTTTTGCTCTGTCCCCCTAATTGGGAATCTTTCTAAGTTGCTTCACTATTTCAGAGGTAGCTGACATGGTGAACAAGGAAGACTTAAGCCTGAAGAATTAGCTTTGAGGGTCTGAGGGGCCACCTCTGATTGAGGCATTGCTCAGGGAGATTTATATTTATATAAATATATAAACATATATTTATATTTGGGGAGAGTCAAACTCATTTGTGCTCAAGAATCACTCAGGCTGGCGCTCAAGGGACCGGCCAGAGGTGGTGTTGGAGATGGAGCCCAGGGTTGGAGTCTCATGCAATCATTTTATCTTCTCCCCCTGGCACCAAGATTTACTTTGTGGGGGGGGGGGTCAGGTTCTATCTCAGAAGTAGAGTTTAGGCTTTGTTTGTTTGAGTCCTCATGTTTCATCCTGGACACGCCCAACAATATTTAGTTTCTGGGTAATATATTTAATCTACATTTAATAGTTATATAAAATGTAAAACCCAATTGAAAACCAATTAAGCATCCAATGAAGTCAAGTAAAATGAGAAGCTTGATTTTTCAAATAAAACAAACACAATGACAGAGTTTTTAAACAACAGAACTTGGAAATAAAAAAAAAGGAAAAAGAACTTTTTTTCTTATGAAACTTCATAGTTTTTTAATCATCTATTTTCAGAGTGAAATATCATTAATTTAGTTCTTTTGGCTATAGAAAAATTGATTTGCACACACCCACATAAAATAATAAAATATAACTGTCATAATTATCCTCTGTTTTCTTCTTCCTTTTCTTTTTAATTTTATTTTATTGCAGTAGGAACATCAATTCACTTTTTAGATGAACAGCAGGAAGGAGTGATTGATATCTCAAAATGCACATTAAGTGAACAACAAGGCAAATCAATGTATGTATTTGAGCTTCCAAAGGAATTACATTCAAATAGTTTCACTATTCTCTCCTTTATTTTTTTTAGTTTTCTGGATAAAATTGCCATTCTTTGCCAAATTGATTTTAGAAAATGCCTCTATAAATATGAAAAACTAACAGAAAAATAAACAAAAAAAAACTTGGAAGACTTTTAAGAAGCCACACAACCTTATTAGTCTCTCACAATATATGTGCTTTGGATTATTAACATGCCTTCAGGGTCATTCTAATTATCACAAAAAATAGCTCATGCCTAATCTGTCTTTATGGTCTACATATGTACCTGGACAGTGCGCATGTGTAGATATTTGCAGTTAAAGTACAAATGAGGAAATGGTTTAACTGTTCACTTAGGGCTTCCTTGGCAAGTACAGAAAGAAAAAAAAATGGAGTTAAACAGTGTCCCCCATTTAAGCACCGCCAACACCTGCTATACTTATTTTTTTGTTGAAGAACTTTCTTAGATAGTTAATGTCTATTTATATGGTAATTGCTCCCAAATCCATGTCTCTTCTTTCCTCCTTTCATCTCGATTCCATTTTCACCTTCTAACACCAGACACCAACATACTGGGTAGTACAAATGATCCTCATGAATAGTGCTGAGCAGATCAATACAAGGTTCAAGTTGGACTTAAGTGTAATGCTTAGCAGTTCATGAATTAAAATGAGATGAGAGAAGACAGGCGAATTCTAGGTCATTCGTTTTCATTTTGTGATTCTTTGCGAAGACCGGCCTCTTATCGGACATGTCATTTCAGTGAGCTCTGCCCTCTGCAGGCTCTATGGGTCCTGGGTCCATCTCAATGAATCCTGGAGACAATAGAAGGCCTTCATCTGGCTTTGTTAAAACTCTGATTTGATTAACAGTCTGTCTGGAAGCAGAATTAAATTCTTCCCCAGAGGGCAGTGGAAGAAGAGCTAAGAGGGCCTAACTGAGATTTATTTCAAGGAGAGCTTGAGATGATTGAAAGGGACTCTGGTCTTCCCCCTGGCTGGTCAGTTGCCCCAAAGCTCCAGAGTGAGTCCCCAAAATAAGTTCTTGGGCAATTTTTTTCTCTCCACTTTTAAAAGCAAAATTAACTTCCCAGGACACTGGGAAAAACCTAGAAGTTCTCAGCAATGGAGCCTGTTTGCTTCTGCAGAATGATCAGGGCTCTGAGCTCTGGTGGATCCACATTCCCCGTGGGATGGTCATGAAAGTAGGGCTTGTGCACTTTGAGAGATACCTGGGTTTGGATGGGATATTAGGACTTGGACAGAGTCCCAAGGTGAGACTGATACCTTCTATTAGGGAATACAGAGTTCAGCACTCACTCCCACTCTGGGTCAGCCCACACTTTGCTCTTTCCTTTTGTCCCCCTCACTGTGCCATGCAAAGACAGAGATAAATGACACCCACTGGAACCAGAAAGCTGTTGGTACCCATCTCTTAGTGTGCTGGTGCTTTCATTTTGTCCTTCCTGCCAGCCGAAATGGGAGATATGAGCATTTGTTTATTTGGGTTCCTTTTATTTTTTTTTTGTAGGGGAGTAACCCAGTCATACTCAGGATGTACTTCTGGCTCTGTACTCAGAAATCACTCCTAGCAGGCTTGGAGGATCACATGGGATGCTAGGGATTGAGCCCAAGTCAGCCATATGCACAGCAAGTACCCTTCCTGCTATCCTGTCTCTCTAGCCCCAGACATGAGCATTACTTCTGTTGCTGAGATCTATGAATGGATTTGATCTGCTGTCCTGGTGGTGGAGACTGTCTTCTCTGCCCACTCATCCCTTCGTGGAGCTGGTAGGGAGAAGGAACAGGCCACAGCGGAACATATAAAGCAAAACCTTAGTTGTGAGTCCAAATTAGGCACCTTAGCTCCAAGAGAAAACATTATTCTTTCTTTAAGGATTTATTGTCATTTTCAGATATTGGGTTTTTCTATCACCCCAGGGTAATCTGGAACTTTCTTCCAGTGCCTTTCTTGAAAATTAAAAAAAAAAAGTGCCTTTTATTTTGGTGGCCTTTCAAGTGTCCTTGCTTGAACTGGAGTGACATGAGGAGTCCTGGGTCCTGCTTCATTAGAGGGTCTTTCACACCATACAAACATGTCCACATCCACACAGGCATGCATGCACACATGCTTGTTAATTCTAAACAAGATGTAGAGCTCATTCTATATTGGCCATCATCCATGCATGTCCTTGCTTCTGGATCTGGCTCTCAGGACCCAGGAAGAGTTTTCTGCTATCTCTTATCACAGAAACAAGAACTGTCTGCTTCTTATTTCCACGCAAGGTATGCCAACCCTTCTCTGACCACAGTTGGAGGAAGTGTGAGAGTGTGTCGAAAGGAGGCGGAGTTTCAGGAAGCTTCAGCAAATCAGAGAAGTACAACTTTTTCCCACAGAGTCCTGACTAATCTTTATCTGCCATCTCTCCCAAGATGCCAATGAAGTCAATTCCTCAGCCTCCCCACAGAATTAACAAATGATGTGTTTTGTCTTTTTGCTTAAAGACAATTTCTTTTCCATTGTACTTTCCTATACTTGCAGACATTCCTATTCTTCTATAATGTCTCAATGTGTTCTTTAAGTTGTTCAAGTCATTTAAACATATTTGTGATACTATTCTTTTTTCGTGCCTAAGGTTACAACAAATTTTTCATTTAAATCTCCAAACTGTCTTAAGGTTTTGAGAAGTAGGAGAGAAATACAGCCAAAATAAATACATAAAATACTAAAATCATTTCAAGCCATATCTCAAAGTTGTACTAATATCTATTTTTCTAATTCTTTTTAAAATGGAAAATCAGTGCATTTATATTTCTTCTTACCAGACAAGCTTACGTAAGACTAAGTCAGTCTCATTAAGTAAGTTTTTGAAAGTAGAAAGAAAACTGGTATTAGAAACTCCTAGAGACCTAGAACCCATAGTTTAGTAGTTATTGTTTGTGGAGAATTCATGGAGAATAACTACCAGAAGTTCTTAGCAGCTAATGCCTCAACAGCAGATTAACAGAATCAGAAAGCTTTTAAACAACAATATTTCATAGACTTAATATTTTGAGATGAAAACCTCACTCATATCTGACTTAATGTCACAAAAGGTCACATGATCACAAATTGTCCATCTAGTTAAAACATCTCCATAAAAATAACAATATTTTTTTAAAAAAGAACTTGACGAGATGTTTCTAAATTTTACATGAAAATGCAAAAATCCAAAAATAGCCAAAGCACTCTTAAAGGAGAAGAATGTGGGAGGACTTGAACTGCCATATATAAAGTGAAATTCTAAAGCATATGGTTCTGATGCAAGGGTAGACAGGGAGAAAGGCAGAAATAGAGATCCTCCAAATAGTTCCACCCAGATAGGAAGACTTGATTCATGATAGAAGTGATACGTCCAAGGAATAAGACAGAAGAAAAGTATTCTTTGTAGGCATGCAGAGACAAGAGAATTCCTTCAAAAAAAGGGGGGGGGCAAATAAGCATCAAGTTTGAACCCATATGTATCAAGCAAACAGCCACACACAAATAATTCACAAAATTATAAAGAAACTGCATGCTGCTCTCATGACCATGCACAAAAGAAACCCACTAATCAAATTCAGTTGAAGAAATACTTTTATGCTTTCAGAATAATCAAAACTCGTTAAGAGAATGCACAGATATACTAAAATAGAGAAAATATGATTAGTGAGAAGACAGTAACTTCTTCTAGAGTCTTGGCTAACCAGACTTAAACTTTGAAAGAGTTAAAAGAGATATATAATTATAAGAGTAATTTCAGAAAACACAGAAAAATTTTAGTTTTAAGTATAAAAAATTAATGAGAAAATAGTCAAATGAAAAATAAAAGCAGGAATAAACAAACGTTACAAAGGTTAGTGGGGTTTTTTTCTGCAGTGACTCAGGAGTCAGAAAATGGGCAAAAAACATGTTTTAGTTCTTTAGCAACTCAAAAAAATACATTACACAATCCGACTCACTGTTCATCCACAAGGATAGCTAAAATCCCAAACACTGAGGATGGCAAAAATAGAAACCTCATATGTGGAGGCTGGACATGCTAATTGGGAGGGGGGAGAGGGCACACCCAGAGTTGCTTGGGGATTACTCCTGTCTCTGCACTCAGTTATCACTCCTGGTGGGATTTAGAAGACCATACAGGGAGCTGAGGGTTGAATTCCAGGTCTGTTCCTTGCCAGGCAAACACCCCACCCACAGTACTATCATTCCATCCCCTGACATGTTAATTTTTTGTATATGCTGCAGAAATTAAGAAATGCTGAATAAGTTGAAGACACCATGTCTTATGACTAAGCATATCATTCCTCAGTGTGTACTGTTAACAAAACAAGTTATTCTGACTCTTGCTGAAGTAGAAGATGATTTCAAGATGATTGAGGTACTGGGCAAGTGGGGCTGCATTGCCAAAACAGTAAAGACAACAGGGGATTTATAGTAAGTAGCAAGAGTGAGGAGGTGGAAAGAATCAGGGAGTGGAAAATCACTAAGCAGAGACATCAAAGGGAAGGAAATTCCAAGAAAAGCTACAATGTCAAATTCCTGCTCAAGGCAAGGGCAAGATCTGCATAACAAGGTGTCTGATGGGGAGCTGGACTGTAGGTCAAAGAGGGAAGAACCAAGGTGGGGGATTAACCAGAACCTGACTGCCCGCAGGATCTTTGCTACAGTCTGAATAAGAGAATCTCGAGGTCAAAGCCCAGAGAAGCTAAGGGCTCAAAAGAGTCTGACTCAAGTTTGATGGGGGGGTGAACAAATTTTGTCATCTTCAACAAAAACTCACCCTGTGTATATGCATGCGCAAAGCTATGTGTTCTCAGAAGTATTCACAGTTTTTTTTTATTCACCATCCAGCAGTGGAAGAACCAAAAAAGTGTGGAAATCAGTAAAATGTGGCAATCAAAAAGTCTGACACCATATTTCACAACTTTGAAATGAATGACCTGTCCTTAGAAGCAAATAAGATTCTCAAAATGCTTGGTTTAAGCAAATGAGGACAGGTAACATATACACAGGCATGATTCCATTTATATGAAAGTAAAACGCAGAGAAATCTATGCGCTAACATTTAGACTCAGTAAAAGTAACCATGGTATCCATCCGATTTAAGTAAATGGTGATTTTTTAGAGTTAAAAAGAACAAAGTTTTTCATTCTATGGCAGTAACCTCATCTTATTCTAGCTCTAGAGGTGTGAATGGTTGCTTAGATGCCTAGTGACAAACCAATAAGTTGCATTTTTTCCTTTAGAATATTGTTTTTTCATGCGTTTCTATTTCATTACCACAGGATTTGAAATCTATCTTAACTTATTTATGTATTTGTTTTGTACTCAGGCTCCATTATTTGTAGTAGTATCAGAGTCATTATTTTGTAGTAGCAAAGCACAGTATCTTACAATTGCTTCCATGATCCTGCAGTCCCTTCACTCTGCCCCCAATGTGCTTCAGAGCTTATAATCAGTATGAAAGTTATTCAATGTTTGTTAGCTTTTGAAAAGAAACACTGGAAGTCAATTTCCCACATATAGATAGGAGCAAGTACCCATTATCACGAAACCTGTAACTATGCTTTTTCTAAGACTATATTACATTATAATTTTTTTTTAATTTAGGAGACAAACTCAAGTAGGTGCTCAGTGGTACTAAGGGTTGCCTCCATACTAAGTCCTCATGAGTTCTAGCTGTACTTAAGGGAGCTGGGATCAAACCCAAGGCTACTGTGTACAAAGTATGTACTAAAGTCAATTGGGTCATCCTCTTATTTCTATGCTCAGGACTTAAATGGCTAAGATGTGTTGTTATGAAAGTATTTATTGATTGGGAGGATTAACATCATTAAAATGTCAATACACCCAAAGCATCATACAGATTTAATGCAATCCGTCTAAGGATATCCATGATATCCTTCAAAGAAATGGATAAAACAGTCCTGAAATTCATTTGGAACAATAAATATTATTGAATAGCTAGAGCAACCCTTGGGAAAAGAAATATGGGGAGCATCACTTTCCCCAACTTTGAATTGTATTATAAAGCTATCATCATTAAAACAGCATGGTATTGGGATAAAGACAGACCTTCAGATAAGTGGAATAGACCTGAGTATTCAGAGAATCTTTCCCAGTCATACAATCAATTAATCTCTGATACAGGGCAATAAATGCATAATGGAGCAAGGAAAGCCTCTTCAACAAGTGGTGTTGGCACAGCTAGTCAGTCACTTACAAAAAAATCTAATTCAAACCTTCATCTAACACGATGCACAAAGGTTAAGTCAAATGGATTAAAGACTTTGATATCAAACCCCAAACCATAAGGATATAGAACAACATGTAGGTAAAACACTGCACAATATTGAGACTAAAGGCATCGTCAGGGAGGAAACAGCACTCTCCAAACAAATGGAAACAGAGATAAACAGATGGGATTACATTAAACTGGGAAGCTTCTGCACCTCAAAGGAAATAGTGCCTAAGATACAAAGGCCACCCACAGAATGGGAGAAACTTTTTATGCAATAACTATCAAATTAAAGGATAATATCAAAGATATATACGGTACTGACAGAACTTAAAATGGGGAGAAGAAATGAACAGACAATTTCTCAAAGAAGAAATACAAATGGCCAAAAGGTACATAAAAAAAAAGGTTCCTCATCACTAATCATCAGGGAGTTGCAAATCAAAACAACTATGAGGTAGCATCTCACGCCACAAAGACTGGCACACATCACAAAGAACAAGACCATAAGTGCTGGTGGGAATGTGGAGAGAAGGGAATTCTCATTCACTGCTGGTGGGAATGCTGTCTAGTTTAATCTTTATGGAAAACAATATGGAGATTCCTCAAAAGACTGAAAATTGAGCTCCCATATGATCCAGCTATATCACTCCTAGGGATATACCCTAGGAAAACAAAAATGCAAAACAAAAATCCCTTCCTCCCATCTATATTCATTGCAGCACTATTTCCAATAGCCAGAATCTGGAAACAACCAAGATGCCCTTTAACAGATGAATAGTTAAGAAACTGTGGTACATATACATAATGGTTTATTATGCAGCTGTCAGAAGAGATGAAGTCATGAAATTTTCTTATACATGGATGAACATGGAAACTGTTATTCTGAATGAAATAAGCCAGAGGAAGTGAAAGAGACACAGAATAGCCTCACTCATCTATGGCTTTTAATAAAAATAAAAGACATTATTGTAATAATGCCCAGAGACAACAGAGATGAGGACTGGAAGGACTGGCTCTCAATGTGCATGAAGAGTGGTGAGTGCAGTTAGAGAAATAATTATAATAACAACTACCATGACAATGTTAATGAGTGAGAGAAGTAGAATGCCTGTCTAGTAGAATCCAGGAGCTGGGGGAGGAAGGATATGGAGGGCATTGGTGGTGGGAATGTTGCACTGGTGAAGGGGGTGCTCTTTTTATGACTGAAATCCAACTACAATCATCTTTGTAATGATGGTGTTTAATTAAAAATATTATTAAAAAAGGAAAGTATTTATCATTTGGAATAGAGAAATAAAATCCCAGTTTTACATTTCTAGCCAAGAGTATTACAATAGCCTATCAGAATTCTAAAGTATTTTAATTTCATTTTCTCCTAAAGTTTGTTTCTCCTTACTGACATCCTGACTTTGTTCAAATATATAGGGAAACATTATATGACCAGAACCATTATGTTTATAATACAGTAGTGCTAGAGAAAAATAATATATGAAACCTTGTTTCTTACTATGTGTTTAGAGCTATTTTATCAATAATTGTCTAGTTTCTAGAATATTCCTAAATTCTCTCAGCTCACTGACACCTTATACTTTTAAAATTGAAAATTGCTAGTGACTTAATGGTACCAGAGCCTTACATGAAAAATCATCCTTACAAATGCTCCCATCCATTTGAATTCCGGAAAACTAACTGTACCTATTTTTTCATGATTGATGCTTTCACTTTCATGATGCTTTCAGGACAGTGGAGACATTAGTGCCAATTCTTATGTGAGTCAGAGCAGTTTACACTTCAAGTTTCAAGAGGAAATCTTGCTGTCTTCTGGTAATAGTGGCTGAGGAGAATGAAAGGTAGCCAGTCATCCCATGTCTTACTCCAGCTGTTCCATTAGTGGTGGTATTCATCATGCTAGTTTTCTCATTCAAAAGCAATAAATGGTTACCTACCTAGGACAAGCATTTTGCAAGACACCAGGCATCCAAAGGAAGATATAATTCCTACAACATTATCATAAATGGAAACCTGAGTGACCCTGGAAAGCCTCCATCTGAAATAAAAGATGGTGTCACCGTTAATGGTCAGTTTTCACCTCTAAACCACTTTGAGAAAATGAAAGGCGGAAGTTGCTGTCAAGAAAGGGGAAAAAAAAAGAAGAAAGTTGAGCTTTTTTATGGTTTTGATGTTTTTCTTAATGCACTATAACTGAAAATAGTTTAGGTGAGGACATTTTTTCTTGAATTTACACCATTATTGAATTCTCTGGAAAAGTTATACAAGACGTAATTTCTGTAGCTATGTGAATGAAAACCCCATGCACCAAACTGTCAATTCTAATAGCCTGCTAAGACTTTCAGAAAGCAAAACCCGAAGTGATTTCATTGGAAACCATGAAAACGGAGAGGGGAATATATAATGTTTCAAAAGAAAAGTCTTTGTAGTCATGCTTCATGGAACAAGAGGGCAGAGTTTTCCCTGTGAACATTTAAAAATTGGTTTTAACAGTGAGTGTTCATCTCATATTTTTTTCCCTGTCCTGTGAGATGATTTTAAGTAGGTTCTCAGAGCTATTCCGTAATTCTCTAATACCTCTATGCCAGTGGGTGATATTTTACATCATAGCATCCTTGAAACAAAATTGTCTACAACAATCATGCTAACTCTCCTACAGACATTTGTAGAGGCATTAACCCCTAACTCAATAGGGTATATAAATCTTTAACATGGTACCAAGTTAAATCAGAGTTTCAGATTCTTGTCCCCAACCCTCAAAAAAAAAAAAAAAAAGCACAGCAGGTGATAAATTTTAGTTTTACAAAAGAATTAATTAGGCCTTCAAAGGTTGCTATATTACCCAGCCTAAGAGACTGACATAAGTATCATTAAACAGCAAAGTTCATATGTTAACTCAAAACATGGACAGCCATAATTTTGGAAGCATAGCTTACAGTAATTATTCAGTGGTAGAAGTAGGTTTGAAATGGTCTTAATTTCCTTGGTTGCATTTATGACATCGTCCTTTTGAATTTGCTGATGCTATTTATAGTATGAATTATAACACGAGAGCTAGCTGTTCACGGTAATCTGGTAATTGTGGGAAATCACTTCCTAAGAAAAACCGAAAGTCAGGAAAGTTCTCTGAGCAAAACATATCTTATTGCAAACTTGAATCCAGGAAAGTCTAGGAAAGCATAGAATATCTGAGGGTATGCAAACCTACATTAGTGGACAGACATGAAAACTTGTGCCCAACAAAGAACAGAATAAAATACTTTAGGGTCTTTTAGACCTATTGAGCAACAAAGGCCAAAAACCAGAATAGAAAATTGTAATTTTAGTCTATACTTGAAGGTACCTGTTTATTGGCTACGTGAACTATCATACCCTCTGTTGTTCCTGTATGTATCTGTTGAATGTTGATGAGCTCACTAAATGTCAACTGAAATAATGTCTCACTTGTTAGGAGTTATCCATATTTATTGGATAAATGGCCTATCTGTGACATCACTGGGGGCTACCCAAGGAACCTAAATCCTAGACAGTCCTGGTGTATTAGTTTCTTCTTATGTGCTTGTTTGTCTCATTCACTGAGATCAATCCCTATTGGATGGATGTTAATCAAATAGGCTCTTCCGATTGGCTTTCTTATGGTAAATTTTCAAACAAAAACATATGTCTTGATGTGTTTTACACGAGCCTTGTAGGAGGCAGTCATCTGTTTCAAGGTAAAAAAGAAATAAAAAAAATGTGACAACAATGCCAATGGCTATTTGGGTACTTTGCTGTTTTCACACTCCATCACTAGAGAGACAATCGTTGATTAATTCACTTGAAAAAATAGCAGAATGAGCATTTAAAAAAATAAGCCAAAGTAATTTACATGCGGAATAGTAATGCAATTAATTTTCTTGATTGCTAGCTCATATTTAAAAGAAAGGTTTGTTACTGTAAAGAGGAACAGCAAGGATTTTTTTGGTTCATATATTTCACAATTCCTTAGATATCAGTTCTTGTTATGCTAAATTACATTAAATTTTACACTAATAAAATGTAGTTAAAATATAATAAAGTAAATTTCTGTTTATACTTCTATATTTTTCAAAATACATTGGTTTATGGTTTTTAAATAATTTTATGGCAACTGTAACTATAAAAAATAGTACTAATAAAATATTATTACATGTATTATATTTCCTTTTGTTATTTATTGTCTGTTTTATTGTTATTACTTATTATTTTTATTATTAATTTATTTTCTTTTATTATTCATTCAATATTCAATACTTTAGCAATGTAGATTATTTCAGCCAATAGTCTGTTATACAGATTGATTTTGAATCTGCTATTGCCATTTTAATGATTCTAGACTTTTATAAACTTAGCATACTTTGCTAAATAAATTTCTGTTACTCCCATCTAAAAATATATCTATAATTTTGGGTTTAAAAACAGGCAGTATTTTAAATACAAAATTATTGAATTAAAATATTTGATTATTTTTAATACTCTTAATATGTACTTCCATATGATTTTCCATAATTCTAAAATCTCCTTTGGGGAAAAATAACACAGCAATGTGGTGCATCATTCCTTTCGTTGGAGTCTTACAACTACAATGCAATACTTAATGAAATATAATTTATTGCTGAACTGACTAAATTGACTTTGTGAAATGGAATCACTTTATAGTCTTGCCAGCAATGCTAAAAATGCAAATTTTCCTCAAACTGAGAATATTTACTTGTATTTTAAAATTTTGAATTACAAATTCATTTCTAAATTCTAAAGATTACTAAATTTTGAAATTATCATTTTCTTGTTTCATTTTTCATCTGTTTAACAGTGAGATTATTCCTTGTATAGTTATTATCCATAATGTTTTTACTCAGGCAAATTTGCTGCTCACTTAATGACAAGGTCATGTCCTCTGCCCTCTGCCAGGGCATCATTTTATTCACAGAGCAATTATAGATTTTGTGTGAAGATATTTCCTGTATTTTGAGCAAGATAGAAGCTCAAGGAAGCTCATGGAAGCTCAAATTCTTGAAAAGTGATTCCATGGGTAATATACACATACACACATATTATAATTATTGGGAAAATATATATACAGCCTATGTATAACTCTGTGACTGCACAGCCAAAGCCAACTCCTTAATTTTTACCTTTATTGTTTTTATCACAATGTGTCTTTGTGTGGATACTTTCAGGTTAATTTATAAAATAGTGTGGTTACCAAAGATGGCAAAAGGGAAAAAAGGATGGAAAAATTAGATAAAGGGTCAATTGTGGGGTGTTTGTTAGGTTAAGTGACTTTTGGTAGTGACTATCAGGTTTTATTATATATATATATACATATATATATACACACAGATGTGAAAATATAATGCCATACATTTGAAGCCAATTTTTTCATTTACTTTTAAATGAAAATTCTCACCCTTTGATTTCTAGCATACATGGCTCCTGTTTTATGTTACCTTTTTAATAAATACTGTTGAAAAAACAGCAGAACCAACAACTCAGTGAAGGGAAGCCAAGATGACAATCAGGTATAAGATAAAAGGCCTAAAAATTGTGACATTGCAGAAAAAATATGTGTGTGTTCTTTTAACTTACTTCATTTTTTTTTATTCCAATACCCTGCTTTAGAATGCAGGTTTAAGGCACTAATATGGGAAAGAAAAGGGTAGAAGCTCTTAAGAATGTCTCTTTTTTTTTTCCTTTTCTCTCTCTTCCCAACCCTTCAGTCTTTTCCTGGCCCTCTAAAAATCCCTGCCTGTCATTAACAGGCCTTTGTTCTTAGCTTCTCTGAACATGCCCTTGGTCTTGAGTTAACCCTTCAGAACTCTAAGGGCTCCCAAAGAACTCTGCCTCCTGTACCTAGTGGACCTTCCTTGGGTTGCCTTCAGCTCTTGCTCTCAAAATGAGCACCTAAACCAGTGCACTATCATTCTAGACCCCATAACCTCATTTTTAAAACAGGAAAACATGTGAAAGAACTCCTGATCAAAGAAATTATACAGACAGCAGATAATCACACAAAATACATTTCACAGCATCTATCACCAGAATCATATGAACTAAATCAACCGTGAGATTCTGCTGTAGAGTTATGAAAATGACAAGTATTCACCAACTTGACAGGATAGATAACAAGTGAGACCCATTTTTTTTTTTTTGCAGGAATTAGTACAATGGTGCAGTCATAAGAGAGTTGGGCAGCT